>NC_090277.1:86328536-86628536 GCF_040414725.1 Anabrus simplex | reverse complement strand
TTCATGTTCCCGAGCAGGTGATAATCACTTGGTGCCATTTCCTTGGCGGAGGACTGCCCCTCTGCTTCCATTGCATGGATTGTTGTTTCGTCTGCGGCTCGTGGTAATGGAGCCATGTCTCATCACTAGAGTCCGGATTATTAGGTACTGATAGGTTAGAATGCAAACTTACTTAAGCCTGTAACAAGTATACCCTACAATGCACAACGGTTATGTTACGAGATTTGCAGAGATATTAGGGGTACAGCCTATATAACTCATTGAATTTATGCTACTCTTCCTACATTGTGGTACAGCGGGTTGCATCACACTTCCTACAAACCTAATTATTTTGCATTCTAACCTATTACCACCTAAAAATCCGAGGTATACTCATCACCAGTCACAAGCCTAGCCATTAAGTCGGCTGGATCTTGGTCATGGCATTGCAAAAGTTCTCTGCACAAGTCCACACGCCTGTGCTTTTCATCTGTATACAAGAGTTTGGGTACCAACTTGGATGACACCTTCCCCAACTGTAAGTGGCCGTGTACGATCAGCTGCAGGGTGTTTCGGCTAATTCCCGTGGCTGCCTCTATTTCCGTAAATGTGATGCATTTGTTTCCTTCGATGGCCCGTTCGACCCGGCAATGTTGGCTGGCGTTGACACTGTCACATTTCGTCCAGAACTGGTTCCCTTGTTCACCGATGTGCGCCCTGTTTTCCAACCTTCCACCAAGATTTAAACTATTTTCCGTGACGCCGTATGTTCTCCACCGACTGCCATCAAGCTCCGATGAATTTCTGCAGTGTTCACGCATTCTATCCAAGGGAACCAAGTCGTATAGCGCTGTCCTTGATGGTTGATTTCCAGGTTGTCTGCTCCTACGCTGACAGTATTGTTATGAGATGGCTATGACCAGTGCATTCGTTGGCTCCTGTGCGTGTGCTGCTACCAAAAGATGGAACAAGACAATCGTTACACGTTACCACCTTCAAAAGTGAAATATTAACCATAGCCGTGCATACAAAGAACAAAGTGTAAAACAATACAGTACGCCCTTCGTATTAGGTTACTAAAAGTTACGTCCCATTGGACGTATTTCGTTGTTAGACTCCTCCTGTGTCCTTTCTTACACATGCGCAGCCGACATTCAGAAACAAGTTTTCCCCTTCGTGATCAAGACGTATGAATTCAAACCACAATCACATCCAGAACTCGTGTCACATTCGTCGACAAATATGTATTTTCTCCTTAACTGTCGAGTTATGGCCTCTGCGTGTTGCTTATCATTGGCTATTTTAGGCATTATTCATATCTCCAGACTGAGTTTGGTCACTTATTGTATGTGCGTGAGTCTTAGTATCGCCAGGAAACGTTGATTATCTTGTAAAGAAAACCACTGTGAGCTTGTAACCACAAAATGTCACTAGGTCCTCAACTTGTTTTATTTATTTCGCATCATGTAATTCATCGAACATTTATTTTAAACTTGCCTTACTTCTGGTATCCATACACCTCGGTGCACGTACAAATCACGAACAGTTTTTAAAAAAGAGAATTTCATTCATCACAACTTCCTGTACGATGTTGTCAAGTAAAAGGTTTCTGGTGACATATTTAGAGTTTACCCGACAAAGATGATGAAATGGGCCATTGATCACCCAAAAGAGATCCGGTATCTCTGCCACCTGGCAGAAAAAAGTAACGTTGTAATCTTATATTTCACAAGAACTTTGGTTGGCTGGACTATTCCTCTGAGGACGTGGACTGAAGATCTCATTAAACGTAAAGAATCTGTGTTGTTTTTCCCTTCGAAGCGGCAAAATCCCAATTTATATCATGTCTATTAATTTCAGGCATAAGAGCCTTAACCTAATGAATACTACTTGCATTCCTACTGAATGGCTACTACACTAAGAAAATTTATCCACTGAAGTGAGGAAGAAGTAGCCATCAAAACTGACTAATATTTGTGTTTCAATTTCGTACGAGAAATAATGAAATCGGAGACTTTCGAACACAAATGTTGAGGCAGTTTTCTGTGTAATCAACAGGTAAGAATTTGTACCTTATGTTTTATGCTGCTAGACGTCTCATCTACACTAGCTCACCATTAAGTCTTACTAGACAATCTCCCCCTTTTTTCTCATCTCCATAAATCGTATAAAAAACGTCTACCCTGTGTGTGATCCACGCCACTAATTAAACCCAAGGGGTGGTCCGTAACCATATATTAATAGCGTGCATCTTCGTTGTCCGCGTCAAGTAATGGAGCAGAAAGGACTTTACATTTCTTAAGACGTCTTTGTGTTAACTTTGCATGAATGAGTTATTTACTTTACTTTGTTCACGGTCGAGCATTTCGGCTCGTTGTGTTTTCTATCAGGAAGTGCAGTTCATTATTTTATTTCACTCCGTCACGTGAAGCTTCGAGATAAATCCCGGGAGCGACAGGGGGCGAGGTCATAAAATGAGGTGTGTTCTAGCGGCTCATCCCCTGACACTCGTTCATATCGCGAGCGTGTTAATTGACAAGAGTAAACAAAGTGTCGGACACGGTTCTAAAAGGTCAAAACATGGGTGAGGCCGTATCGATACACTGCCTGGTTCCAGTCACCGAGCTTCACTTCGTTCAAGTCGATGTAATATTATACGTGAGAATAACTCGCCCACGGTGAATAATCACAGGTGTTCATATCCTAGTAACGTATCTACTTCACACGTTATTAATAACGAGTAAGTGGCTAGCATTGATGATGTTGTCGACGGTTCTGATTTCTGAATCTGACACACATTTAGAATTTCTGTACAGAATTTCAAAGGGAGTAACGCAATACCAGCTAAAGCTATTGAGAAAAGGTCGGAAGAAGTAACTGCTAATGTTTTGATTTGATCTTTAGCCACAGGAGCACACTGTGCTGCGTAAAAATACGAATGACAAGGATACCACTCCCCCAACTGAAAAATCCCAAGACCGTCGGTGGGAAGTCACTCATCAAATTATCAGCTCCCCTCTTTTGATGAATAACCCCCCTCCCCTCACCGATGGTACTACAGCCCTGAAGGTCCTTGGCTTACCAAGCGACCGCGCGCTCATCCCGATGACCTGCAGATTACGAGGTGTCCTGTGGTCAGCAAGAAATCTCTCGGCCGTTATTCTTAGCTTTCTAAACGGGGGCCGCTATCTCACCGTCGGATAGCTCCTCAATTCTAATCATGTAAGCTGAGTGGACCTCAAACTAGCCCTCAGATCCAGGTAAAATCACTGAGCTGGCCAGGAATCGAACATGGTGCCTCCAGGTAAGAGGCAGGCACGTTACCCCTACACCACGGGGCCGGCCCCTTTTGAAATCTTCTAATATATTTCCATATATCTCCAGTTTCCCTGACTTCAACACCAGGCGATTGTTGCCATTCATTCTACGCAACGTCACAACGTATTTCTCCCCAAACATACGAGATTAAGATGGAAACACATACGCAGAACAAGGACACGTCTCCACACATACACCCAATAATAATCATTCGATTCACTATAATACTGTCACCGTGCTCGATAGCTTCAGTCGCCTAAGTGCAGCCAATATCCAGTATTCGGGAGGAGCAAAGGTCTAAGCTTACCCCTGTAGATCGCAACCACTCACGCACACCTGTGAAGTGTACAGCAGCATTCGGCGTGCACTTCACAATAAGAAGAGTCACGTGTTTATCGAGCATATCTGAACAACAGTTGTTTATTTGTGTACGTTTATTAACAAGCAGTTGTGATGACGTATAATGTATTCTTCTGTAGGCAGCCCTGAAGATGGTTTTCCGTGGTTTCCCATTTTCACACCAGGAAAATGCTCGAGCTGTACCTTACTTAAGGCCACGGCTGCTTCCTTCCCACTCCTAACCCTTTACCGTCCCATCGTCTCCATAAGACCTATCTGTGTCGGTGCGACGCAAAGCTACTTGTAAAAAAATATATATGTCTATAAAACACTGTGAACAAACTAGGAGGATTGTATTGGAGAAGAAAGAAAGAAAGAAAGAAGGAAAGAAAGAAAGGAAATATACAGAGTGTAATAAAATGTACGTCATAAATTTCAGGACACATTCCTTACACATAGGTGAAGAAATTATGTTATACGAACATAGGTCCGAAAACGCTTTGTTTCCATGTTACATATCATTTTCTCCAGCTCATTAATCTTGGGAAACATGCAGTCTTGGTTACGTCTGGTAACGGTGTCATTATATTAGGTGCACCGCCAGTGTTTTGTTTTGTTTTACATGACCCTGTTGCCATGCGAGTTACGTCATTGCTTGTTTACAGATAACTGTTCCAGTGATCAGTACGACCTTGGCAAGCATTTATCAAAGCTCACGGAGGGCGTATTGAACATCTGCTGTGAGAAACAGTTGAATGTGGTTTGCTGGTACATCATGTTGTTGTGTGTTTCCCACGATTAATGAGTTGTAGACAATGAGGTGTAACATTGAAACAAAGCGTTTCCGAACTCATGTTTATATAACATAACTTCTTCATCTATGTACAGTATAAGGAATGTGTCCTTCAATGTGTGCCGAATTGTTTTACACCCTGCATATCCTAAGGTGAAATCTAGACATGATAGCGGACAACATTGATGAAGACATAACAAATTATTACTTACTTAATTTTGGTCCTTTTAGGAGTTTTTTTTGGGCCTGAGAGTTTTCAAAGGAAATGACCATAAGATTGTATTCGTTGCTTCTTTATTACTTAGGGAATAATTGCTCCTTACACATTTCAAACAGGAAATGTTTGCTCCCAGGTTATTTATGGTGATAGATACGGAGTCAGGAAGACATTGAAAACAGGAACTACCTCCTACAATTAGTTTCAGACTTTACATATTTCCGAGGAGAAGTGGGAAAAAGTTCAAAAGTTTTTTTCATAGCAAAGAAAGGAGGACATAAGCCAACGAATGAAGCTGTGTTGGCAGGAGATCAAAGATAGTGGAGTACCTTATGGAGTGGAAACACTAATAATGGTGTCAGGCTTCGTTCTTGAAAAAGGAGGAAAAAATCTTGGGTCCAAAAAACTCGTAAAAGGACGAACATACTTTCAGACTCAGATTGAGCCAGGAACTCTACAAGTCCACCGAAAAATTGGAAGGATTATAAGGAAAAGGAGACTGATATTGCTATTGTATGGAAAAACTAAAATGATGAAGGAAGACAGGTTGGTCAGAAGAATACTCCTTGCGATGATGCTTGTTGTTTAATGGGGCCTAACATCTAGATCATCGGCCCCTAATGGTACAAAATGGGGCGAATTGTAATGTCCAATTAAAAGTCCAAAATCATCTACTGACCAGAATGTAAAACGTGAGTACGAAGAATGAATTGATGGATGTGAATTTAAAACAATCAGTGGATCCGACCCGCAATGCCTCACAGTCACAGAAACTGACGCAAAACATTAGTATTACTGCCCAAGGGACTGCTTATAAAGCATAATACTGAATCAATGATGCTTGCAGTCTAAAGGGGTCCAAAATCCAGGTCATCGGCCCCTCATAATGGTACTTATCGCTAAGAAACTAGAACCATGGTATTTGTCATGGTGCAGTACTAATCAGAAGTAGCGAACACTCGCTGTATTCCACACATTATGGTAGCACTCACAGGAAATGCAATTCGCACGTAGAAAACATTTACAGGCAACGCAAACCTATGGTGTTCATCACATAAGTATACTAACCACAGGGACTCGTACTATGCCGTGGCGTTCCTCAGATAGTGGGTACTAATCATAGGTACTGTTAAAGGACGGCAGTGGGGGGCTGACCGCACGGTGCTCCTGCGTGCTACTAACTACAAACCTATTGTGTACCTAACATAGTGGTACTACGCTCAAGTAAGAGCGACCCATGCTGTTCCCCGCACGGTGGAACTAATCACAAGTAGTTTCATGGTTCTAATACAATTATCCCTTGGTAGCCCCTTTTAGTCGCAGGGGATACCGTGGGTCTATTCTTCGTCTGCGTCCCTCACCCACAGGGGTTAACCCACTCCTTATTTAATAGTTTAACATTTGCATATAATTCTTTCCCTCTATTTTTACTTTATATTCACTTCTCAGATAGTTTACTCTCAGTGCTGCGGTTTCCTACAAACTCTTAATAGGTGCGCTTCTTCCACTTCTTTTCCACAGAGTAGACACTTATTTTCGTTATTTCTCTCTCTCTCTATGACCCTTATTTTTATAAATTTCCACTAGCCACCACAGCATTCCTCTCACTTCTCTGTTAGGAAGTCTTTCTCTCCGTATTCCTATATTGTGTATAATTTTACAAAAATTCCAGCAGTGTCTGTTTCTTAATATCCTTCACTCTGACTGGTTGAATGCTTATATCTTCTCTAAGCGTGTGTCTGGTTGGCCGTTTGGATAACGATGAAAATTCACAGCCTGTTTCAAGTCATTCGAACGGGTCAGAAATGGAATGAATGAAGCCCCCATCTAGCTGCGAGGATAGGAATTGTGCCAGCTGCCGAAACCTGTCGCACTCCTCTGGGGCAATGATTAATGAATGACAGATGAAATGAAGTTATATTGGAGAGTGTTGCTGGAATGAAATATGACAGGGAAAACCGGAGTACCCGGAGAAAAACCTGTCCCGCTTCCACTTTGTCCAGCACGAATCTCACATAGAGTGACCGGGATTTGAACCACGGAACCCAGCGGTGAGAGGCAGGCGCACTGCCACCTCAGCCACGGAGGCTCTTTGGATAACGATAATAGCAATAATCCCTTAGACCCAAATGTCCTGTGCAGACCATTTTATTTAGTGCCATTCAGTCTGTCCACATCTCAGCTATGTACTTCACAGTGTTTCTAGTTGTATAATAATAAGAACCAAATAAGGTACAGTGTTTATTTCATATTAATAAATGCGTCTTGCCGGATTAAGAAAAGCTTGTTCACACGAAAATATTAAAACACGTATTTTAGACTGACGATTAGATGTTACTTTAGAGCTTACGTTTTAGCGATAACTGTTGAAACAGATTTCTTCCTCATACGAAATCCTATTCAAAAACACAAAACAAATATAAATTTATTATGATTAGAAAATGACAGCGAAATAAATGTCTTGCTCTTCAGATGTTTTCTGAAAATATTTAATATAGGAAAGTGGACTCTTAACAAGCTAATGGTACGCTCAGTGAGGCAGGGAGGAAAGGGATTAATATTCCATTTTAAACCATCAAAAATTCCTATACTGCGAGGAGGAAAGTAAGTTTACCTCTGTCATTGATAGTACTCTTCACTTTAAGAGAATAAACTCACTTCTTCTTTTTGCCGGCTGTAAAATTGGAACATCTGCGGAGAGGGAAAAGGAATCTCTCAACAATATTTCATATTAACATCTCACTCTGGAATAGAAATTCCCACATCCAATCAATCCCTCATTTCCTCGAGGAATGTGAATTGAATTACATCGTAGCTTTGATGTGCACTTTAACACGCAGCAGATGGTGGGGGCTTCTGCCGGATGTAAGGAGGCGGAGGCACTTTCATAGAAATCGATTTCCTTATCATCGATACATGACACAGCTGGTTACAGCGAGGAGCAAAGGTCTAAGCTTACCCCTGTAGATCGCAACCAGCCACGCACACGTGTGTAGTGTACGGCAGCATTCGGCGTACACTTCACAATAAGAGAGTCACGTGTTTATCGAGGATATTTAAACAGCAGTTGTTTATTTGTGCACGTTTATTAACAAGCAGTTGTGATGACGTATAATGTATTCTTTATACAGGGTGTACCTAAATTATACGGATAAAAAATCAGGGATGCTCTTCCGAGATATACAGAATGTCCCAGGAGGAATGGTCAAAATTCAGGGATGAGACAGGAACGATCATGTGAAGAAAAATTCCGACTCATTGGCTGAATGGTCAGCGTTGAGGTCTTCGGTTCAGAAGGTCCTGGGTTCGATTCCCGGCCGGATAGGGGATTTTAATCGCCTCTGCTTAAGTCTTCTGGCCCTATGACTGATCGTTTGTGTTTGTCCCAACACGTTCCTTTTTATATTCAGACAAGACCACTAGACTACCAACCACCACAGAAACACAATAGTGATTAAATCCCTCCATAAGTGGTTGGCGTCAGGTAGGGCATCCTGCCGCAAAACAGAGCCAAATAACATGAGCGACACAGTTCGCACCCGCAACTCCACAATTGTGGGAAATGCGGAAGAAAATTAAATAATTTGAAGGAAGAAACTTCATATGGACATTTGCCCTATTCCGAATATTCCATCTTTGACGTTTTGAAATGGGTACATGTTTTCCACCAGGCACGCGTTCGTGGGACATTGATACGTGCAGAAAGTCGCCGTGTGCTGGCAGTAGTACGCTACAACATTTCAACAATGTGTTGCTCTTTCTGCAAAGGTTCTTGAACTAAGCGTTCAGAAGAAAAATGGGATCATGGAAGAATATTTGTTTCACGCAATGTGCTGAGAACTCTAGTGAACACTCTACGATCAGGAATTCACGCTGACGGTATTTCTCGACATCAGCAGGAACACTGATATCGCGGAGACCGTTAACATACACCATATCTGCATATTCTTCATTAGTGTAGATGTGTGGCGCGTGTTAACCAATGCTTCTCTCTGATACACTCTCAATCTCGCGCACTACCTCACTCACAACACACCATGGGTAACTGCGCGTTCAACGGGCTAGTTTATTGGCACAATGAGGTTGAAAACAACGAGGTAGCTTGGGCTAGAATAAAACATCTAAGAGGTTGGGTGGGTAGGACACGTACGTGCCCGCTATTAGCACAAATACAAATTTACATTAAATGTGTTCTGCCTCGGAAACCATTCGGAACAGGGCATACGTCCAGATGAAAGTTTTGCTCCAAATTATCGTTGGAGCCATCTCCCTGTTTACTGACCACTTCTCCCGGGACACCCAGTATAAGGAACGATAGTACAATCGAATTTGTGGAGACAATTTTTCTCTTCGAGAAAATGAGATGACTTCGTTACTTCTGGGTGCATGATTCAAATTGATGAACTCGCCGTGTTTTCTGTGCCAGAGCATATTGATCGCTGTGCTTCAGGGAAGTAGATAGTAACCAGCAATACCGGCCCAAAATATTGACACAAAACCTATGCTGAAATGTGCGTCCTGCTGTCACACGAGGGGTTTCTTCCACGCCCTTTCACGCAGTCACATTCCAATGGACAGAAAAGTTGAGTGACGGGCTTGGCTGCAATTAAGGCGTCGGAAGCCATAAATTAGTGCGGCTTCAGTCCCGTTATCGTTTGCAGCACAATAGGCTAGGTGCATATCAACAACTTTCTTCGTTACGTACCGAAATGGACTGTATATTACCTACTAAGGCGGGGAAGTGACAGCGCTAAACGAACGAGAAACATCCGCATTCGCACCGAGCTTTATTTCTGTCTCCTTCTATCATACACCCGATTTCCTCTCCCGCAGCAGCGGAAAGGTGATTTGCGCTCTGGAAAAGCAAATACGACGAGTTTGACAATATAAATCGCGGCCTTGATATAACACGAAGAGCATCCCCGATTTTTGTCGTTATAATTAAGATATACCCTGTATGGAAGTCGAGATAACACTGTACTCGGTGAGAGGATGATGCCCGCAGCACGTAAGAAAACAAAGAAAAAGTTAAACAGACCCAGCTCAAAGATAAGAGTGCATGCAACGATGCAACCACCAGAACGAACACTTGCATAGCCTACAAGCAGCGACACATCTAATTTCTTCTATGAGGTTTGTCTTCGACACGTTACCATTTAACATTACGAGAATTGGTATGTGGTTAAAATAATACATGCAACTCACTTCGAATGGGATGTGTCTGAAGAGAGCTCCACCAACTAGCGACGAGAACACGAATTCACTTTATAACCAATGCACTAGAGACGAGCAAAAACCTGTTGTCATAATTGTGAGACGTGACGTTACCTAGCAACTGTGCAGGCTGTGACGTGAAATATTCAAGGATGGCCATGACTGAGAAACACATGATCAAAGAGGGGCGTCAGAGTATATATATATATAGATGTGATCTTGCAGGCTGTGATGTGAAGTACTGATGGATAACTGAGAAGAATATTATCAGAAAGGGTCGTTAGATTACAGATGATCGATGTGATCTTGCAGACTGTGACAACGGCCATTCACAGCAATGTAGTGTGCCGCAAGGTTCAGTATTAGGACCATTACATTTCTCGTTATACCTCATATTTCTAATAGAGACGATACATTTTTCCTTTAAGCCTGGGATTTTAAATCAGTTAACAACATTGTCGGCGCTGGTTCGTTCAGGACGTCTTGAAGAGAGATATGAGTAGAAGTATTGGTGCATGGCCGAGTCTGACAGACATACAAAAGGCTCCTTTATCAAAGAGGTCTCATCACACTTTAGAGAACTGATTACTTCATTCTTAGTATTTCATAGGCCCTGAGTCAGTTTGCCCACCTCGATGAAATTAAATTTACACATGTCCACTCCAAATTCCATATTAATACCTCCCGAAAACTATTAGTTAGATGCAAATCAATTAATGGTTATTCACTTGAATTTCATCTATTTAAAGACACATTCATGATCATTTAATTCTCCCAAAGGGAATTTAGACACCTTTTCTTTCCTGTACCCACTCGTGTGGTGAACAGGCGATTCCCGCTGTCACAGAACATAACTGGGGAAGGTGAGTATGGTTTCCTCTCGCTAGCATTTTGATTACATCTGACTGACGGATTGGTAACTACAAAGGAGAGAGTAGGAAATATCATGAGTAGAGTCCTAGAGTATGCATATTAAGGTATTACTGATATAACCAAGCGAGTTGGCCGTGCGATTAGGGTCAACAGCAATGAGCTTGCATTCGGGGGACCCAAAAATCGTTTTTCGTGGTTTCTCACTTTCACACCATCAATTGGTGGGCTGTACATTATTTAAGGATATTTCCCATCTCTGCGTCGCCTGAAACATTCGATCTGTTAGGGGGCTTCAAACAATTATCAAAGAAAGGAATTATATGGTTTGTATAGTTATAGACAAATAGCTATCAATGTTTCATTTACAAAAGAAGAGATCTGTGTACTTTTATACCAAGGATAAGTTTTGGACTAGGGTCTGTCCGGACTTAGCGTCATAAATTCCCCGATAACATTCTATCTATGGCATCCACTTGTTCGTCTATACACACCAGGCAGGTCAGTAGCGTCATCTTCTCACTGTGCGCTCTCTTCCTGTAACTAAGAGTTTGAGAAAATGTCATACCAATTGAACCCCTTTCTACTCCCCAGTTTAAAATTAAAATCCTCGAAACCGGGCGAGTTGGCCGTGCGCGTAGAGGCGCGCGGCTGTGAGATTGCATCCGGGAGATAGTAGGTTCGAATCCCACTATCGGCAGCCCTGAAGATGGTTTTCCGTGGTTTCCCATTTTCACACCAGGCAACTGCAAGGGCTGTACCTTAATTAAGGTCACGGCCGCTTCCTTCCAACTCCTAGGCCTTTCCTATCCCATCGTCGCCATATGACCTATCTGTGTCGGTGTGACGTAAAGCCCCTAGCAAAAAAATCCTCGAACTGGCCGGAAAACGAATCCAGGACCTTGGAATAAGAGACTGTACGGCACCTCTTCACCATAGAGATGGCTAATAATAATTAAAGTAATAAAATTAGTATGATATTTATATTATATTTACGAGGTTAGAATGTCACATTTTCTCACAATACCTGAGTCTTACAATTCCTTCCTGGATACATCCACTTTTCTTTCCATTTATCGGAATTCTTTATCTCCGCTGTCGTAGAATTAGTGGACGCATTATCTGTACACCCTGCATGTCGTAAGAGGGAGCAACTATTCCTTTGTTCCAGTCCTATATTCCTTATAGCGCAAATAAGTCAAGTAACTGAAATAGATAACTTGGTCACGCAATATTGCATACACAGGTGCGAAATAATCATATATATTAAAACAACGGCCATTCACAGCCATGTAGTGTGCCGCAAGGTTCAGTATGAGGTCCATTGCATTTCGCGTTATACCTCATATTTCTAACAGAGACAATACATATTTCCTCGATGCCCAGGTTTTTAAATCAGGTCACACCATTGTTGGCGGTGGTTCGTTGAGGACGACTTGAAGAGAGAAATGAGTAGAAATATTTGAATGCAAGGAGAGTCGCTGCCGTTTAAATTACCTGTCCTCCGCGGAGTATACGAGCCACTTGGGTGTCAGCATAAGAAAGAGAAATGATATTACGGGGGGAAAGAATCTTAATAAACTGGAGTTGGGGGACACGAAAGTTTAACATTAAGGTAACTCATAGTGGGGACGTCTAAGGAAAGCTGTCACCCTCCATTACAGGCAGAGTTACGAGCATCATGGAAAAGTAAAGTTTGAATGGTCGCGCCAAGTCGGCGTTCGAGATCAGTCGTAGTCAGCCAATAATCGCAATCATAGAATGCTATTATTATTATTATTATTATTATTATTATTATTATTATTATTATTATTATTATTATTATGTTATACTAATTATTATAAAATTATAATATTTAAGCTGTCTAGCATTTGCAGATGATTTTTCCATACTTTCGGAAAGTGTGAAAGACGCAGCGATGCAATTTAATATCTTGAAAGAAATATCCTACAGAACAGGTTTAAGAATTTCTGTAGAAAACTAATTTATGACAAATGTAAAAAGGTGACCCACAATTCCAAATAACAGAAATTGGTCGAATAAGGAAAGTGAAGAAATTTAGAAAATGGTTTGTAGAAATATGCTGTCGAATTAAGTATAATTAAGATAGAAAGAGCATACCGGATAACTGGGAATATCTACAACAAACATTGTTTATCTAAAACCCTGTAAACAGGAATGCCTATACACGAGTGAATGTCTAGTACTGAATTACAACCTGGATAAATTAGATAAATTGGGAAAAAAATTTACGGAAAATACTCGTTATGCTAAGAACTACATAACTCTGGAAATCAAGAAGTAATGATGAATTATATCGGAATATAGAAAAAGTAGCAGATACAATGCGGAAGAGCCGATTGATATTTTTTTTGACTTTTATACAGAATGGGTGACAATAGGTTAGCCAAATAGATCTTCAATTATCGAAGAAACAAAAGGTCAACAACAACTTGGATTCACGAAGTGAAGAAACATTTGGATTTTCTTTTTTGCTAGTTGCTTTACGTCGCACCGACATAGATAGGTCTTATGGCGACGATGGGACAGTAAAGGACTAGGAATAAGGAAGCGGCCGTGGCCTTTATTAAGGTACAGGCCCAGCATTTGCCTGGTGTTAAAATGGGAAACCATTCCAAGGTCGGGAGGGAAAGAAAACAGGCTCAAAATGGTACGAGAAAAGCAAAAGGAGGCATATTGAGTAGATGAGGTATTGGAAGGCAGGGTGAGTTGGCCGTGCGGTCAGGGACACGCGGCTGTGAGCTTGCATCCAGGGGATAGTGGGTTCGAATTCCACTGTCGGCAGCCCTGAAGATGGTTTACCGTGGTTTCCCATTTTCACACCAGGCAAATGCTGCGGCTGTACCTAAATTAACGCCACGGCCGCTTCCTTCCAACTCGTAGGCCTTCCCTACCCCATCGTCGCCATAAGACCTATCTGTATCGGTGCGACGTAAGGCAACTAGCAAAAAAGTATTGCAAGAAGAAAAAGAATAAGTAGAAGAAGCAGCAGAAGAAGAAGAAGGAAGAACAAAGGACGAACATTGAAATTGTCACTTGGCCCCTAGGAAACCCTAACTGAGAAAGAAGGATAATAATAATAATAATAATAATAATAATAATAATAATAATAATAATAATAATAATAATAATAATAAAGGCAACAGCAGTGAGAATTCAGAAGAGAGCAATCATGACCTTTGTAGACTTCAAAAAGGCATACGATTCAGTTTATCGCAAAATAGTCCTTTGTAAGTTTGGTTTATGATAAATCTGTCGCTTTAATCAAGGAGATATTGACAGACACCTCATCTAAAATTAAATTCAGAAATATTTGAGATATAAACGGGTCTTAGACAAAGGGACTGCCTTTCACCACTGCTGTTTAATATTGTAACCTGATTCAGAGATTGGAGATTAAGAATGAACGAAAGTCAACAAGAGAACGAGATGAGGACAGGATGTGGGAAAGGTGCGATTATGTTTGAATGCCTAGCTCTCGTGGATGATTTAGTACTCCTAACTGATAACCTACACTCAGCCGCAAATCAAGTAGAGAAATTATAAACTGTGGTCGCGAAAACTGGTTAAAGACAATCTTTTGAAAAATACGCATATATGGACTCAGAGAAAACTAATATCAAATGCAGAATCGAAACAAAATTTTGGGAAATTCACCGTGTTCAGAAAATGCTGTATCTGGAAAAATTCTCACTCTGAATGTAAATGATAAAGAGTAAATCATAGAACTCATGAAACCAAGTCCATATCCATCCAAGCAGAATTAAAACATTTTGTGCGGTGGTCAGACCAGAGTGGCTACATGAGGCAAAGGAAAGGAGATCCCTTAGAAAAACTTAGGTCCAAAGAAGTTTCTTTATTCACAACCCATGTTCCTGTTAATACTGAATGTAAAACTTTATGAAAACATTGAGCAGACAACTATTATAAGGAATAGAAGACTTATCATTTTATGGGCACATTAAGATGTTGAATCCAAAGAGACTGGCATAGGGGACGCTTAGTCCACAAGAAAAGTGGAAGGTACGACCTTTACGGCTTAAGGACGTTCACAAGGACTTAGACGAAGTGGGGATCCAGGAGGGAAAGAACAACATTTAAGAAAAGAATTGCGAGAATGCGGTATACACCGAGCTCGAGAGCTGCAATCGCTGAAGTGCGGCCAGTATGCAGTATTCTGCAGATAGTGGGTTCGAACCCCACTGTCGGCAGCCTTCAAGATGATTTTCCATGGTTTCCAATTTTCACACCAGGCAAATGCTCGAGCTGTATCTTAATTAAATTCCCGGAGACTTCGTTCTCACTTCTAGGCCTTTCCCATCCTATCGTCGCATTTAGACCTATCTGTGTCGGGGCGACGTAAACCAAACTGCAAAAAAAGAAAAAAATAAGGATGCGCCGGAGAAAATCGTCAGGTTATACATCTCCCTTGAAGAGCGGCAAAGGAGATGTTAAGGACTTAAAAGCATCTGGAAGGAGTGCAAAGAAACGGGACGAAGTTTGAGAGATAAAAGATCTGATAGACTGTGTAAATGTGGTCCACATATGACCTTAACGAATCAAATAATAAAATACATTAATTGTAATACCGAAGCAATTTAATTTGGCGCCATCAGCTGCTTCCTCGTCAATTACGACGCTCCTTTTTATTCTAGGCCTCCTAGACGACAGAGCAAACCGTTTCTCTCTTGGGCGTCGAAGGCTGAGTTTTAATTCATTTGGTTGGGTAAACACCAAATGTGTCACGAGATATCTTTTACATGACGACATCATAAGATATGGAGTGTCGAATGGACTTTTTCCGCCCTTAAAAAATTCCGACTACCTCTACCGTGTTCGAACCCGCTTCCTTGGAACACGGAGGCTGACACTCTACCACTCATGCATAGAGGTATATTATATTACTAATTATAATAATAATAATTGAATTGTGATTATAGACCTCACTGATACCTTTACGATGGGGGGGGGGGGTGAGCTGTCTTACTTCTTATCTGTTACTACGGAGCAATCCGGCTTCATGACTAAATAGTGAGCATGCTATGTTTACGCTCGAACACTCGGGAGTTCGGCAGGTGCTCTGAAATATTTAAGCACACGTAGCGTCAAATTTAATCACCGCAGACCTGTGGCTCCTATGTTCACAACACTTGTGTTTGTACCATCTAACGCTCCTTTAACTTACGAAGCAAAGTTTTCCTGAATCCTTTATAAGGATTTTAGCTCGGATGTTAAAACCAAAATAGGTTCGAGTGCAAACATATTAACGCAAATAAGAAGTATACTCTACCCGGGCAACAGCCCTGCTATGAGATTTGCATAACCAATAGGAACCCAGCCTATTATAACCCCTAAAACTTAAGCTACTCCCGCTACACTACGGAAGAGCTGCTAGATGACAGTTCCTACCAGGTAAGTTGGTTCGAATTGTAACCTGTCACTGCCAAAACAACCGGACTCTAATGATGATGAATGTACGCGATGCGTAGTCTGCTTCACGACTTGCGGCCATGAACCTAAGAGAACCCCCACTGGGAATGTTTCCTTCCCACATTTCTGCCGACACACATACAGTACATAAACATTTCAGCTGATAGGCACTGAAATACAGGAGCCAGTTCGTTTTCGGCAGTGGACTCCGATCTGTTCCGTTATGCGGGACTAGCTTGGCTTGGCGCCAGATCACATCTCTGGTCGTGACTTTGATACGAAGGACATTTTCCGACAGTCCACTGAACACAGCGCAGTATGCTCCGGGGAAGCCCATTATGTGGACATTACACTTATTATACATGCGTTTAAAATACAGCAGTAACACGACAAACATTAGTGATGGACCAGAATCAAGTAGCGGAATATTCGACGGATCAAGAAGTTCAAGTTTATGGAGAAAGAAATCGAACAGAAAGGTTTAAAACAAGAAGTGATGAATTTCATGATGTGAAAATTAAGGCGTGCAAATCGGCCGAGCGAGGGTCTTTGAATCAATCAATCAATCAATCAATCAATCAATCAATCAATCAATCAATCAATCAATCAATCAATCAATCAATCAATCAATCACCTTGTTCTATTTCTTCTTCTCCTCTTCTCTTCATATCTTCTCCTCTTCTTCTCTTCTTCTCTTTCATGTGCCATGTCCTCGCAGAACGTTAGTGACCAGTAACTTGATCAGTTTTTCGTTCATAGCTGTTCTGAATAGAGTAGGCTTCGTCACGCCAGTCACTGGCTCAAGTCGGCCTATCAGTTGTTCACCCTGTATTTTATTTAACAATTTTAAAGAATTTGGAAATGTACCTCCCTTATTAAATTACTTCAATCACTACCACATGTTCCAATAAACAAATATTTGTCACTTTTTGTTCTCTTGAATGCCAAATTTATCCACGTATTTTGATCTTCCCTACCTTTAGAAACCCCACTACTAATGTCATTCCACGACATCTATCCATTGACAGCTCGGAACATACCATTTAGTCGAGCAGCTCTGTTCCTTCCTTCCTTAGTCTTCCCAGCCCAACTTTCCAATATTTTCGTAACATTACGCCTTTGTCGACAATCACCCAGAACAAATTGAGCTGCTTTTCTTTGGAAATTTCTCCAATTCTCGAATCAAGTAATCCTGACCGAGCTCGATAGCTGCAGTCGCTTAAGTGCGGCCAGTATCCAGTATTCGGGAGATAGTAGGTTCGAACCCCACTGTCGGCAGCCCTGAAAATGGTTTTCCGTGGTTTCCCATTTTCACACCAGGCAAATGCTGGGGCTGTACCTTAATTAAGGCCACGGCCGCTTCCTTCCCACTCCTAGCCCTTTCCTGTCCCATCGTCACCATAAGACCTATCTGTGTCGATGCGACGTAAAGCAACTAGCAAAATATCTGTAACCTTCATTTACAATACCCTTTATGTAATTTCCACATGTGTAAATGTATCAAAGAGACTATTTAAAATAATTTAAGTTGGGTCCACCTTATCAATACACTGTTAATGATTGAACGTTATTTATTCTATCATACATGCATTCCCTTCATTACTGAAATCAAATCCACATGTATGTCACACAGTTCACACCAGTGAATCCAGAGGTGCAGGAAAATTCGAAGAAGAAAGGAGGAAGAAGAATAACTTCAGAAACGCTAGAACACAAGCTTTTATTTCGCCCCTGTAGGCCAGGGCCTCTCAGACTCACAAAATCTCACGCGTGCAAACCGAGGCGCAGAGGCTCTGTGCACTGTGCATCGGTCCGACTCGGCTCAACTCGGCTTGACTCGGGTGGTGTAGTGCACGGAGAGCGACGAAGCGTTTGGTGATAGACGGCTTGTTTATAAGTGAAACACATAAGTGCAACCTGTTTCGAAAGAAGCAAAGACTATTTCAATCGAACTGGGAACTTTCGTATTTTTTTTTATCAGTCGTGAGGATGAAGCTTAATCTGTGGGACAATAATTACGTGATCATCAAAAAGATCTGTTTTTCAATACAAATACTTTGCTAGAATTCTACGAGAATTTGTCGAAGGAAGATCGAGAAGCACATGGATATGTAAAAGCTTTCTTTCCTGTTTTTCCTGTTTTGACGAAAACTAGATTACGTGCGAGTATTTCTGATCGTAATTTAAAGAACGCTCCCAGAATTACTGTCAGCCGATCCCTTGTTCCAGATATTACTGGTATAATTTCAAAGGAAAAGGAAAATTGCTCAAACCTAATTGAAAGACGAGTTTTTAACACCGGTAAAATTGCCCCATACAACAGAGTGTCTCCACAGTGACGGGAGAAACAGCGGGAAGGTGATGAAGGCGGAGACAGTCCGAACGGGTGAGAGAGATGTAGGGAAGGAGAGTGGGGGTTAGCACTCCTATCAACCTAGTAAAGTTACCTGCACCTTGCACCGTGCAGGTGGTAACACGGTATCTCAGGCCAGGGAGATGTGAAGAGACGGTGAGAGGGTAAGTGGCCGTGGCATGCGCTAGGAACTGTCCCGTCATTCGCATTAGTGCACGAGAATGGTGATGATGATGATGATGATGATGATGCTTGTTGTTTTAAGGGGCCTAACATCAAAGGTCATCGGCCCCTAATGGTACGAAATGAAAGAACAAAAATTGCAAAGGCATCCACTGACCAAAATAAAATATGGCATGAAGAATGAATGAATGGACAGGAACTCAACAAAACACAAAACAAACAAACAAAAACCAGTGGATCGGACTCAATACAGATCGAAAATAACATTATTACCGACCAAGGAACCACTTATAAAGCACAATGATGCTTGGTGTCTATAGGGGGTGCAAAATCCACGTCTAAGGCCCCACAGAATGGTACATGTCGCGAGTAAAATAGAACCATGGTATGTGTCATGTTGGGGTATTAATCAGAAGTAGCCAAGACTCACGGTATTCCACAAAAGATGGTACTACTAACAAGTATTGCAATACATACAAGTAACGCAGACCTATGGTGTGTCTCACACAATGGCCCAACTCAGAGTCAACGCAAACCGAGAAGGTTCCTCACCTAGGTGTACTAAACACGGGCGCCGGTATTCCCGTGGTGTTCCTCACATAGTGGGTACTAATCACAGGCAACGCAGACCCACGGTGTTGCTCACATGGGTACGACGCACGGGTACTGGAATCCACCAGGCCAGGCTTTTACTGCTACTAATCACAAACCTATTTCGTACCGAATTTAGCGGTACTACTCGCAAGTACAGGCAACCTATGGTGTTCCCCGCATGATGGTACGATTCAAAATTAGTTTCATGGTTCTAATTCAGTCAGCCCTTGGTCGCCCCTTTTAGTCGCCTCTTACGACAGGCAGGGGATACCGCGGGTGTATTCTACATGTGCGTCCCCCACCCGCAGGGGGTAGTGTGTTTGGTCTGCGAGAGGTATTTTATTTCCCTCAAGTCCGCCGGCAAGCCGGTTAGGACCCCCCTATCCGCCACCTGAGACGCGCCACGTGGGAGTATCACCTCTCCCCCTGCTACGCCTGCGTAGCAGGTTCGTGGGCACGAGAATGGAAGACCACGGAAAACTATACTCATGACATTCCCGCAATTAAAGCAAGAAAAATTTCCTTAATAACATATGCCAAGCAATGCTTTGGTGGCGAGTTACATGCGACGGAGTTGTTACATATTCACGAGTAAACATAGAAAACTGCAATGTACAAGTAGTCTTAAAAAATTCGAGGTAGACTGTCACTATTTTAACGGCCGCAGTGTATTGCGTGTTTCGTACACTCACTTATTAAAATGCTTTCGCTGCTTCAGGTAACCTCGAACAACGTGCAAGTCAGCTCAGCGTCATCTTATAACAGAGTGTGCGTGTGACGTCAGATATTTAACATAAATGTTGCCTTATTTTGAAGCGCTATTTCACGAGAACTAAGTTTCAGATTTTTTGCACCAGATAGCCTCCTGTTTTCTGTCAGCTCAGACATTAAACTTTGTTTTAAGTTAAAGTCCACAGTTTCTAACATTTCAAGCAAGCAAATCAATGTTGAAAACATCCTAGGGATATGAGCTACGAATATTAGGTTAAATAAAATATAATAAAGTACAGGAATATATTATTTATATATTCCTAAAAATTACAAACCTTTTCTTAATTATCGTTATCCGGTCGATTAGATTAGCAGTTTGCCTTTTCCTACCACTACAAGAGCTAATGTGAGTCAATGCAGAGCCTCGCTTAAGCACCACTACGAGCGCTAATGTGAGTCTATGCATTGTTTCACTTAAGCACCACTACGAGCGCTAATGTGAGTCAATGCATTGTTTCACTTAAGCACCACTACGAGCGCTAATGTGAGTCAATGCATTGTTTCACTTAAGCACCACTACGAGCGCTAATGTGAGTCAATGCAGAGCCTCGCTTAAGCACCACTACGAGCGCTAATGTGAGTCAATGCAGAGGCTCACTTAAGCACCACTACAAGAGCTAATGTGAGTCAATGCATTGTTTCACTTAAGCACCACTACGAGCGCTAATGTGAGTCAATGCATTGTTTCACTTAAGCACCACTACGAGCGCTAATGTGAGTCAATGCAGAGCCTCGCTTAAGCACCACTACGAGCGCTAATGTGAGTCAATACAGAGGCTCACTTAAGCACCACTACGAGCGCTAATGTGAGTCTATGCATTGTTTCACTTAAGCACCACTACGAGCGCTAACGTGAGTCAATGTATTGTTTCACTTAAGCACCACTACGAGCGCTAATGTGAGTCAATGTATTGTTTCACTTAAGCACCACTACGAGCGCGAATGTGAGTCAATGCAGAGGCTCACTTAAGCACCACTACGAGCGCTAATGTGAGTCAATGCAGAGCCTCGCTTAAGCACCACTACGAGCGCGAATGTGAGTCAATGCAGAGGCTCACTAAAGCACCACTACGAGCGCGAATGTGAGTCAATGCAGAGGCTCACTTAAGCACCACTACGAGCGCTAATGTGAGTCAATGCATTGTTTCACTTAAGCACCACTACGAGCGCTAATGTGAGTCAATGTATTGTTTCACTTAAGCACCACTACGAGCGCGAATGTGAGTCAATGCAGAGGCTCACTTAAGCACCACTACGAGCGCTAATGTGAGTCAGTGCATTGTTTCACTTAAGCACCACTACGAGCGCTAATGTGAGTCAGTGCATTGTTTCACTTAAGCACCACTACGAGCGCTAACGTGAGTCAATGCAGAGGCTCACTTAAGCACCACTACGAGCGCTAATGTGAGTCAATGCATAGGCTCACTTAAGCCCTTACATAACTACATTCAGTAGGGAATTTTTCAAAAGAAATAAAAAATCGCCGAAGGATATTGAACCAAGGAACATGTTACAGAAAGAGTTATGTAAATAATTTAATTTGACCAGGATTTGAATCGAAGAGCAAGCCATTAAAAACAAGTGATCTTAGGTTGTTTTTTCGGAACTTAATTCAGGCAGGAAGTGATTTTCAAAATTTCTGTTTTAGTTTGTTAGAGCTATCCAAGACTCACAATTTGAAACCTTCCATGGCCCTTTATCCCTGCAACTTTTCGCATAATTGAGGAAATTGATTAATTTTACGTTTTTCCAGTATAGGGAGCCGTAATTTGTCTGGTAAGAAATATTTACAACATTAATACCCTCTGAAAGATACGCGTTCTCCTCAAATACTAAAAGCGTCTTAATTTAACCCTTGCTGAGGAACTTAAGTCTACATTAAAATTTAGATTATCAGAAAGAGAATTAGAATGTATTTAAGAGATGAAAACAATTATATTTTTACAATTGACTTTACGTCGCACCGCCACAGATAGGTCTTATGGCGACGGTGGGATAGGAAAGGCCTAGAAGTGGGGAAAAGAGCGATCGTGGACTGACTTAGATAAGGTACAGCCCCAGCATTTTTCTGATGTGAAAATGGGAAACCATCTTCAGGGCTGCTGACAATGGGGTTCAAACCCACTATCTCCCGGATGCAAGCTCACAGCTGCGCGCTCCTAACTGCCCAGTAATATAAAATTTGATTGAGATAATACCTCCCATTACTTTCACTTTCAAGGTCAAGGTAGGAAGAATTTTTTGAAGTGTTTTAGTCGCAAAGTGAACAAGCACTTAGATTGTAATCATCAACCAGGGAGTGTAAAAGCAAGTGTCACGCTATTTGCCCTAATGAAGTGTGTGGCCAGCTAAAGGGACTTCATCCCTCCACTCATAACGAATTCACATTCTCGCCTCGTCTCTGGCGAGTTTGCGAAACTAACGCGCAGGTTGGAGTGAGAGAGAACAGGGATAAAAACTTGGGGAGCTGGAGGAGAGTTTTGTTACAGAGCCACCGGACTTACCGATAGCCGCTGGGTCTGGCTACACGATCATGCTTTTAGCGAAATATGTCGGCCTTGGGCTTAAGCTTCAAAATAATATGGAGCAGGCTGATCCTCGGCGTGAGATACAGAGCACTCAGCCTGCAGATTCGGTGATGAAAGTAGCTTTTAAACTGCACATTGTTAAAATTAATGGTCTACTGTCTTTCTACAAGTGCTTTAGAAATACTCCAAGAACCGAGTGAAAAATATATTTAGGTATATTCTTTCAATTGTTCTAATCACTCTCCGTAATATATCAAGTTATAATTCAGAGATTCTCTAAAAATCTTGTAATAATTTCCGATAAATACACAATACATCACGAGTGATTTTTTGTCTGCAAAATGTAGTATTTTACAGGTCTAGAAAAGTCAGAATCTTTGTATTTCATAGAGATCTAGCAATTAGTTATGAATAAATAATTAATGCATTTGCTTTACGGGAGGTACGGCTGGGTTAGCTCAGGATATTGTATCCAAAAGTTGGAATTAACATGCGTGGAAGTAGCGAAATTAATCGCTAGTCCCAGTGTATGGGACCCTCACCAGGATTACTTGATTCAAGAACTGGAAAATATCCAAAGAAAAGCAGCTCACCTTGTTCTGGGCGATTTCCGACGAAAGATTAGTGTTACAAAAATGTTGCAAAATTTGGGCTGTGAAGACTTGGGAGAAAGTAGACTAGCTGCTTGACTAAGTGGCATGTTCCGCGCTGTCACTGGAGAGATGGTGTGGAATGACATCAGTAGACGAATACGTTTGAGTAGTTTCTTTAAAAACAGGAAAAATCACAATATGAAGATAAATCTGGAATTCAAGAGGACATATTGGGGCAAATATTCGTTTTTAGGAAGGGGAGTTAGGGATTGGAATAACTTACCAAGGGAGATATTCAATAAATTTTCAATTTCTTTATATCTAGGAAAACAACAGATAGGGAATGTGCCACCTGGACGACTGCCCTAAATGCAGATCAGTAGTGACTGTAATTTTCTTTGATTGTGATTGTGGGTACAATGGCAGGAGGCACTAGGACAAATGAGAAAAAGGTTATGTTAGGAATGAACTATATTGTACTTACAAACCGACTTCACTGGTGGGGTCATGCCAAGCGAGTGGAGGAGGATAGGTTACCCAGGACTCTGTTGTGGAGGGTAAGAGAAGTGGAGGAACACCAAGATGACGAAGGTTAGACCCGTTTTCTAGCGATTCAAAGATAAAAGGTATAGAACGAAATAAGGTCACAGAACTAGTTACGAATGGAAGATTGTCGTGGAGTTCAGTAAATTTACAGAGGCTTGCAGACTGAACACTGTAAGGCATAAAAGTCTATAATGAATCTGTATATATGTATGCATGTATTTATATATATTTACACGGTTTGATTAATTTAATACAATCCCCCAACTTAACGAACATTATTTGACGCATTTTTCTTTATGATTCTTCTTTATGTAATATTATCCTATTAGATGAAGTCGGAGCACGATACAGATCTCCAAATTAACAAAATGAATTCAAATAATTAAGTCCCATGTGGGTGGGGGGTGCAGACGAAGAATACACTCATACTATCCCCTGCCTGTCGTAAGTGGCCACTAAAAGGGGTGACCAAGGGATTATTGTATTAGAACCATGACACTACTTTTTGATTAGTACCACCATATGGGGAACACAATGGCTCGCATTTACTTGCGAGTAGTACCATTATGTTTGGTACACAATAACTTTGTGATTAGTACCACAGTGGGTATGCGCTGCCTGTGATTAGTATTCACTGTGTGAGAAACACCTGAGGTCTGCGTTACCTGTGCGACGTACGGTACTTGTGAGTAGCACCACAATGTGTGGAACACCGTGACTGTACGCTACTTTTGAGTAGTACCGCAACATGACAAATACCATGGTTCGATTTTACTATCAATAAGCAGTATTATGATGGGCCGTTGACCTGGATTTTGGATCTGTTTAGACATCAAGCATCATCATCATCAAGAATGTGCTATAGAAGCAGTCCTTTGGTCAGTTTTAATATAGTTTCTGGGAAGGTGGAGCATTGTGGGTCGGATCCACTGACTGTCTTAAATTCATATTCATCCACGCATTCTTCATCATCACGTTTTGTATTCTGGTCAGTGGATGACTTTGGACTTTTAAATTTGCATTACATTTCGCCTCATTTCGTTCTATTAGGGACAGATTACCTAGGTGTTAGGCCACTTTAAACAACAAGCATCATCCTCATCATCAATATTGTGATGTATTCCGACCAACTAGTGAACACTACGTATGGTGAATTTGACTAACATTTAAAGGAATGCGCATTATAGAAACCATCACTTTCTGCTCTATCCTAAAGTGTATATTTTGATACATGTAGCTTGTTCGGAGATCGATGATTCTAATATTACGGTAAATTTCAAAGTGATCTTCCCCATACATCCTCTTTTTCTCTCTTTTTTTACATTTCACTGAGTCCAAAAGCAAATGAAGCAGGTAAATTTTTAAAGATAACTTCATAATTTATTTTTTATGTAACCTTATAAGGTCTTACAATATTGTTATTGTGATAATTTGGTACGAGTTTTCAAGAAAGGTTTCCGCCTTGTCGGAATCATTGTAGTCATTTTAATACCCTCTATTCCAACTCCTTATTTTTAAGACTAAATAATTTTGTTTCGGTTACTTGTAAGTATGATAAGGCACCAGGGTTTGATCACATTCATATCAATAATGGTTTGAATGTAAAAGTAATCAAGACATTCCATTGTAAGGTAAATACTTCTCTGTAATTCAAAATATAACAGATTGTTATCTCAAGATGAAATAACTTTTGCAGTTATCGTTGCATTGAGAATGTTTATAAGTAGCTCCATTATTACTATTAGATTTCTTTTCCTTTCTGATGATGAATGGGATGGAGTATTTCTTTTCTATTGCGCTGAATAACTTTTGTCGAGTAAGAAATACGAGCTGTTTTATTTTTATCAATATTCCCAAACGAATGTCTGCTGGGAGAGAGAAAGGGCATTGTGCTGAAAATGTATGCGCCTCAAGTTAAGTTTAGCAGCAGATAGGGCCGAGTGCAGCAGACAAACTTTGGACACAGTCAAAAGTTTCTACTCCCCTTTATGCCTCTTATTTCATTGCTAAATGCTAACTTTTCAAATGGATAAAGTTCTTCGCTATTCCTTTTTCTTTTCTTTTTACATTTGAAAAGGAAAAAAGATTTTTCATGTATTATCTTTGATGGCTGCAGGGTAAGAGTTATGGAAGAAGAGAACACAGCCACATCATTACTGTGCAATTACTCCCTAAGGACGTGAGTAAACGTTTGATAAATGGAACAGTGTTATTATTTGGGGAATTATCAACTAGATGTGAGTAAAAACAACAAGGAAAAACCTTACAGAAACTCCACAAGAGACAGCTTACAATCAGTAAAAAAAATAAAATAATATTACTAGTTATTACTTTGTCGATAGGATATTATTCCAAAAATTTATCATGCTTAATACAGTTCGCTCCCACACTGCAAGATCATTGATTGAGCTCCAGAACCAGTGTTGCCAACTTATATTTTCAAGATCCGCTAAATACTACTAAAAATCCGCTAGAATTCCGCCAAGAAATCCAATCTCAAATAACTGGCAATAATAATAATAATAATAATAATAATAATAATAATAATAATAATAATAATAATAATAATAATAATAATAATAATAATAATAATCTGAGGAAAATTCTCGGCCCCCGAAAAGCAGAAGATAGATATAGACTGTGGGCACGCAAAGTGACAGAAGAGCTTTCCAACATTGAAGCAGACATCCGCAAAAGACGTCTGAAATGTTATGGGCATGTCCGCAGACTGCCGGCAAGTAGACTAACACACAAGATTCTCATCTACATAGGACATCTAAAAAATATTCCATGGGTACTGGAAGTGAAAAAGGATCCAAGAAAAGCCCAGATAAACTCAAATGACACCGCGGACAGAAACCTCTATAGGAAAAAAATTAATGGATGGAAAGTACAACCAGAGATCGAAGTGAAAAAGAAGACTGGAGCAAAGTGGACAGAAGAACGAAAAAGGATCCACGGAAAAAGGATGAGAGCTGTTTGGCAACTTAGAAAACAGAATCGTTAGAGCTTTGTGTGATCCATTGATTCCATACGCACATAATAATAATAATAATAATAATAATAATAATAATAATAATAATAATAATAATAATAATAATAATAATAATAATAATAATAATAATAATAAATGTCTGTACTCACCTGATTTGTGAGTTTCACTAGTATTAACCCTCTGCCTGCGAGCCGGCGAGCTAAAACTTGTAGGCGTTTCACTGCTGGGTGCAAACTAGGTGAATCTCATACCTCAAGGGCCACGGACAGAAGACGCGAGTTAATTAAACGGACTTCCTTCATAGCATAAATATAAACGCGACTCTCTCGCAGTTTCATTATCTGTCGCCATTCGTCAACTAAGAGATAAGTACCCTTTCCCTACGCATTAGAAATTTATGATACCATAAAAATATCTAAGCTTTTTAGGCCTTTATAATCGTGGAATTATCAGTGTTTCGCGCCTGTGTAGCAGTGGGCTCATCAGTTGGATTGCTACACCTTTCCAAGAGACTGGCAGCTGGACGCCGCTGAGACACCACTAAAAGTCTCCTATGTAGGACAATTATTATTATTATTATTATTATTATTATTATTATTATTATTATTATTATACTTAGCAAGAGAAAGAAGCCTTCGTGACATGCATGAATAAAATGTAAATGGCATACCATCTAACCATGGATGTATAGAACAAAATATCAATATCCTTGAACGTCAAGTTCAGACACTTCCGTATCGTCATTCGCCCGGAGGCCCTCTATGAGTTCACAGAAAGTAACAAAGGAAGAAAGATTGAGGAAAATATTTGGCCCTATCATAGACAAACAACACCGCCAAGAATGAGGAAGTATTAGGCAAATGTTAAAGCCCGGAGAAGGAGAAAGTCAAAATGACGTGGTCCTTAGTTGGCCGAAAAGAAAATGAAAGAAAATAATCCTTGGCAGACTATGTGAAAACAACATTCACCTACAATGTACGGCCTTCGCTAATGTCTTCGCAGTCCCGTCTCACAACAGACAGGAAACGATTGCATCCATTGAAAAATTCGATTAAATTGCATCATAAATAGGACTCTAGATCTCGTACCAGGAAACCCACTACATAGAAGGATCTCTTCATTACCTGGATGAACAACCAATGGAAACCCAATTTGGCAAAATATCTCAAGTACCTAGGGCTGAATCGTAAAGCAAGCAAAGAGTGGGTCTCTAAGCTACAAAGAGGGTACAGACCCACTTGGAAGAGATATGATTAAAGTATGCTGTTGCCTAAATTCAAAATTAAGGCATTACAACACTGTAATAAAGCCTGAAGCAGTATATCCATCTGAAAAACTGATCAATGGGGGGAGATCATTGATTAAGAATGTAGAAAACGAAGAAAGAACATTTTATGGAAAATGTTTGGACCCATCTGTGCAGGAGGAATCTGAATAATGAAATCTCATAACTTATACCGTAAATTCTCAGATACATTTAGGAAAAGAATTTGAAATTTCACGGACTTATTCTCAGAATTAGTAATCAGGGATTAACCAAAATAATTCTGAACATTGTCTTATCAATGAATTGGCTGCTCGACGTGCGAAAACATCTTCAGGAAGTATTAGATCTAAGTTCAGAAAATCAGTCGAAAATCACCGCTTAACACACCATCCAAGCACTACGACCGATAAAACCTGGTCAGAAAAATTCAAGAAAATCCAGAGCAGGTAGATGAAGAGATTGTAAGCGAAGAAAAGAGGCAACGTTAGCTAAATAAGTTCAATCACACTCCTCAGTCGGGAGCATAACGAAGAAGGAAAAGAATATCCTATGGCCTTGGATACGATCTTCAGGTATTTTGGTTTGACATCATTTAGGCTGCATGCGTGACAATATCGAAGTTCCGTTTCCCTCTACCAGTTGGCAGAGTGAACTAGATCTCTGTTGGGACAAATATAGCAGAAGTTTAATTAATTCTTTCGGGTAAACACAGAATGTGTCATCTTTTACAGGCCGACATCGTAGGACATGTAGCACCGGGTTTTGAAACTGCGATCTTGGGATTCAAAGACCGATTCTCTTCCACTAATCTGGAGATGGGGCTGCATTACAAAGGTATCATACCAAGTATTCAAAATTATTAATTATTTCACAAGTGTTTCTGTACGTTTAGAGAAAAGCACTTTTAACTGACAGGTATACGTCGTAGAGTCATCTAAGTTCGTGGACTGGCCATCTAGTCTCGCTGTGGTGCACTACAACAGAGAATTTGCCGCGACAGTTCTTCGCTAGTCCCAGCAATATGTAGTTGCGTGCAAAAACTATAAGCAGAACTACGGTCTCTGCTGTTAAGGGTCGTTGAATGTCAGCTGCGGAACTTGAGAATGTTGTAGTCTGATCAACGGGAAAACTTCAAGTTCTGTCAAAAATTAGACAAATCCGCTAGCGAAACGTTTGAGACGACGAAGTTGAAATTGCTCGGATCACCATGACGAAAGAAAGTCGCGGAAAGACAGGTCAAAAGACCATGTGATTCTTGAACTGTTAGTGATAGTCCACGAACATATTGACTGCAGTACGTACACAGGTGTACACTGTGTTGCCTACAATGCAGGTGCCAGTCCAACAACAAACTGACTGTGGTACATGAGTGTACACCGTGTTGCCTGTATTGTAGGGGCAAGTCCAAGAATTTACAGACAGTAGTACATGAGTGTACGCCATATTGCCTATACTGTAGGCGCAAGTCCAATAACTTATGGACAGTAGTATACGAGTGTACGCCGTGTTGCCTATACTGAAGGTGCCAGTCCAAGAACTTATGGACAGCAGTACACGAGTGCACGCCGTGTTGCCTGCACTGTAGGCGCCAGTCCGAGAACTTATTGACTGTAACTATCAATATGACAAAGATAGCCACGAGGCACTTTGGCAGCCATCCCATGAGCAGAACTATGTGAATTTCGCAAAAGAGAGGGAATTCTGTACCAAAAACTCAGGGTACGCTATATGAAGTGCCACCAATGTTTCATCTGAATTATTCGATATGTCTGAAATAATGCCATTAAAGAAAGGGCCTGGGGCTACCATACCCACTCCAGTGGCTTGATACGTAAGGAAATTATGCACCTAATTTATCGTTCTCATCTTATTTGAAAGAGGAGAGGCACCCCTTCAATTTATAGAGCAAAGTATCGTTACCTCGGATTTCCCAGCTGGCTTGTGGGGGTAGGACCTGCCTTTCCGTGTATTGTTCTCGTCGGCCTGCTTACCTGTGAGTTTCTTGTAGAGTCAACAGGAATGTTCTGCCTCTAGTCACCTCGCGAGAATTCTGGCTCAAATCACCCGAGCTATAAAAAGGGAGGCTAACCGCGGACAGTCAGTCACTGCTGGGCTCCGTGGTGGAGCTAGAGTCAGTGTTAGGCACCGTGGTGGAGCACGTATTGGTGATGGACTCGAGGTCAGAGTTGGGCTCCGTGGTGGAGCCAGTATTGGGTTGGACTCGGGATTAGAATTGGGCTCCGTGGTGGAGCTATAGTCAGAGTTGGACTCCGCGGTGGAGCCAGTATTGTTGATGGACTAAGGGTCATAGTTGGGCTCCGTGGTGTAGCTAGAATCAGTGTTGGGCACCGTGGTGGAGCCAGTACTGATGATGGACACGGAATCAGAGCTGAGCTCCGTGGTGGAGCTATAGTCATACTTGCACTCCGTGGTGGAGTCAGTGTTGGGATCCGCGGTGGAGTCAGTGTTGGGGTCTGTGGTGGAGCCAGTGTGAGACTCAATGTGTTGTGGTTCGGTGGCTGAGCTGCAAGCGACAGAGGTGTTGGCTCTCGCTAGTGTCCCACAGAGAAGCCATTGTTGTGGTGTCGGAGAGACCAGTGAGTGGGTGGGCTGGAGACGACGGAACGGAAGACTATACTGTGTGTTCGTGAGTCAGCGAGGGAAGCAGCTACCGAGAGTGTGCAGGTAGATGGATCTGTTTTAATATTCGCTGTTGTGATTATCGTCCTGTTATTGAATACCGTTGAGCTGGTTAGTTGTCGACTGCATGTGAGTTTGTGAATTACTGGCCTGTCTCTGGATTCGAGCCAAGGAATAGTCATCGCGTACTTCGCAGCCCTGTGTTCAGATCCAGCCGTCTACATACAGCTGCTCTATGAGGTGACTGGACTTGAGGAAGTGAACGTAAGAATTAGCGTATCTGGTATAGCAACGGGCCGGACCGCCCACTGTGCGCTAAGGAAGAGAGAGACTTGTAAATAGGCAGCAATTTGTGAGTGTAGCCATTCATGGTTAATTAGAATTGTTTGCTATATATATATGTGTGTGTGTGTGCATTTATTGTGTCATCCTGAAACAAATTGGAGCAATGAAACAGACGTATTTGTAACAGTATTTTTGCACCCTGTACGTATAGTAACATTTATATCTGGACCGTACATGTACGATCAAACAATTCTATTTATAGGATTGATATTTTATCAAATCTAACATTTATTGTTATCACCATTAAAGTTGATAATGAACTTATACAAAGTTAATCGCTCCACTCACACCACCCCAAAATCCCCACTGATTGGTTATCTCTCACCTGTTATCATAATGTGCTATCTATTTCACACTCACCATTCCGCTTAGCGCTACATGTAATCGATATTGTCTAGTCGATAGCTCCACAATGATGTACAGCTCATTTTACCTGCTCTGACTGTATGGAACAAAACAGCACACTCACAATAAAGTCAATAAATTAGTAATGAAGGCACGTAACAGAAACACGAAAGAATGGATACCTTGAAGAAAATTAATAAATGTAATATTAAAACAAACAAAACTCAGACACTATCAGAGAGTAATCCTCCCAGAGTCTTTATAAGCAGCTGAATGTTTGAAACTGATAAAAAGAGGAATGGTCAAAAAAAATGGAACTAGTAGAGGATAGGATTCTGAGAAAGATAGTGTGACCTCAAAGAACGATGAATCCTACAGAAATAAAGGAAACAAGATGGAAAAGATCTCAGATACCATCCAGAAGGCGAGATCCATGTTCTTCGGACATATCTTTAGAATGAACCCGGGAAGACTGAGAAATCAGATTATAATGTTTTGAGCTTGACACGTTGACATCAGAAGGTGAAAAATCATTTGGAAGGAATGGGAATTCAAGGAAGGAAAATCAGGAACAGGGATTCTTACAAGTCGAGGTTCAATAATACCAAGAGGATTCAAGGAAAAGTCAGATCCCAAACCCAAGCACCGTGGACAAACGATAGGAGGAGATTGCAGAGTCAAGGAGAACTGAACGAGGATTAAAGCCCAGAAACAGATGAAGCTGAATGTGAATTAAAATGGTCCATAGTTAGCCAAAACGAAAGAACAAAATGTTAAACATTCAAAAATCAATAAATATTCCTAAGAAATCTGAACGAATCATCACAGAATCCATTGCTAAGCGGAATTCAAGATTTTAAAATCTAAGTGTAGAAATGGTGCCACTTTCCGTACAATTTTGAGTGTTGCTATTGTTGAAATAAAATACTGGGGTGAACACTCCACAATTAACACTGCTACTTACACTAATCTGTTGTACACATAAGTGCACGTCGAGTTCGGATAGAGACGGAAAATTCTTGTTTCAGCTTCGAGAAGGCCTGAGGTGAAACAAGTCAGGAACAACAGAAAGACAGGCGATCTACGTCATCATTCCGGCTGGGAGCTCCCCGGTCTAGCTTACTAATCTCTTCCAGGAAGTACCGAACGGGCATACAAGAGGGCTAGCACAGAACAACATTAATAAAAAAGTTCCAATTCAATAGAATAATAATAATGGATTAAGGAAACGAAGAAATACATCTCGAAGGCCAGGTGTTAGAATAGAATACATTTAGGAACGCAGTGAGAACTAAGAAGAATGGAGAGATTAACAACAGAAGCAGGTCAGCGAACGTATGAAGGTGTACTGGACACAGAGAAAACTCCGCACGAAGAACAAGAAATGAAGTTGTAGAAATATCCTAAATGGCACATTCGCTTTTAAAATTAATAATAATAATAATAATTATTATTATTATTATTATTATTATTATTATTATTATTATTATTATTATTATTATTATTATTATTATTTTTATTATTATTATTATTATAACGGAGATATGCCAGAGGATTTTGTAGAAAGCAAAGCAGTACTTCTGCGTAAAAAAGGAGATTCAACAGAATGCTCCAATTAGAGAATACTAAGTCTTGTTTCACATGCAGCAAAAATATTCAGATGCATATTAAAAAACAGATTCAAAATGAAAATTGAGCAGAATCTAGATGATGATCAGTTTGGGTTCAGGAAAGGAGTAGGAACGAGAGAAGCTATTGTAGCTCTTAAAACCATCTTGGAGAGAAGACTAGAGCTTAACAGAAAAACATATATAGCTTTTGTAGACCTGGAAAAAGCTTTTGAGAATGTTCAGTGGAAAGGACTGTTCAAAATTATGAAGGACATTCATTTGAACTGGAAAGACAGAAAAGCAATACTAAACCTCTACATCAATCAAAGAATAAACATCGAAAGTAATGATAAAGTATGCAAGGTGAGGATCAGGAAAGGAGTAAGACAGGGGTGTTCCTTATCACCATTTCTATTTAATCTGTTCAAATTAACAACAAATTAATATCCATTTTAAAAGATTTCCAACTTAACATTAATGTAAATAAAACTAATGTTATGGTTGTAAGCAAATCTGAAATGAAGCCAGAGGCACAGCTCAGAATTGGAAATATTTTAAAAAACAGGTGCACAAGTTCTGCTACTTAGGATCAGTTATTACCGATGACAACAGATGCACTGTGGAAATAAAAAGAATTTCCTTGTGTAAGAAAGCCTTTGAGGAGAAGAAGCAGCTCTTAACTAATAAATCCTTAAATAAACAACAAAAGAAATTGTTTATCAAAACGTTCATTTGGAGTGTGCTCCTATACGGCTGTGAAGGATGGACTCTCTTGAAGGAGGACGTGAGACGACTAGAGGCAGTGGAAATGTGGCTACGGAGGAAGATGACAAGAACTAACTGAATTGAGAAAAAAACTAATGAAGCAGTGCTTAGAGAAATAAACACCCAGAGACATTTAATAACAACGATAAAAAGGAGAAAAGCGTCAGTTTTCGGTCACATTCTCCGGCATAATGACTTCATAAAGAACTTGTTCGAAGGCAAGGTGATGGGTTAAGAAAGGCAGAGGGAAACCACGGAAGAAGATCATTGAAAAGGTAGTTGAGATGATGGGATGCCAAGGTTATGGAGAGATGAAAAGGATCGCAGAGAGAAGAGATCAATGTTTGCAGCGACAAGGCAAAGCCTTTAGATAATGAATAATAATAATAATAATAATAATAATAATAATAATAATAATAATAATAATAATAATAATAATAATAATAATAATAATAATAATAATAATAATAATAATATGTTGTTGTTGTTGTTTCTTGTTTGAGTCATCAGTCTATAGACTGGCTTGATGTGGCTCTCTATACCAGGTTGTCCTGTACTAATCTATCAATTTCTACGCATCTACAGTACTACGTCCTACATCTGCTCTACTCTGTTTGTTATATCCATACCTTGGTCTACCCCTACCGTTCTTACCATCTACACATCCCTCAAAAACTAACTGTACAAGTCCTAGGATTCATAAGATATGTCCTATCATTCTATACATTCTTCTAGTCAGATTTAGCAAAATCGATCTCCTCCCACCAATTCGATTTAGTATTTCACCATTCGTAATTTTATCAGTTCATCTCACCTTCAGCATTCTTCTGTAACACCACATTTCAAAAACCTTCTATTCACTTTCTTTCTGAACTAGTTATCGTCCATGTTTGAATTCTATACAATGCAACGCTCCAGAAGAAAATCTTCGAAAGCATCTTTCTAATGTATTTTCTTAAGGAAGGCTTTCTTTGCTTGCACTAGTTTGAATTTTATGTCCTCCTTATTCCTGCTATCCGTAGGTATTCTACTGACGAAGTAACAAATATATCTAATTCCTTTAGCACTTTATTTCTTAATCTAAGTTTTCCTGTATCACCTGACTTCGTTCGAGTGTACTCCATTACTTTGGTTTCTAATTCTTTTTCTTATCATCCTTCTCCAAGACTCTCTTCAAACCATTCATCAATTTCTCCAGACCTTATGCAGTCTCAGATCAAATATCAATATCATCGGCAAATCTCATGGTTTTGATTTCCACTCCTACGATTGTGATATAATCTTTGGTATCTTTTACAAATTGTTCTATATAAACACGAGAAAGGAGGGGGGACAAATTGCAGCCTTGATTCACTCCTTTCTAGATTTTTGCTTCTTTATTCATAACCTTCGATTCTTATCACTATAACCCGCATTCTTATGCAGCAATGAGTTAGGATGCAAACTTAATGAAGCACGTAACATGTATATCTCCATGGAAAACGGTTATGTTATGAGGGTTGCATACACATAACAACGGCAAGAATATTTATGTTACATTCATTATATTAAGGAAAAAACTTGCTAGGCGATAATTCCTACTAACCAAATTAGTTTGCAGTCTAACCTATTACTGCATGATAAATCGGGGTCTGTCTATCATTGCAGTCTGATTTTTGTACAGATCACAGATAATTCTTCTTTCTCGGTATCTGATCAGTATTTATTTTACGCCCCACTAAGCTTACGTTTTTCGGAGGCGCTAAGGTGTCAGAATTTAGTCCTGCAGAGTCCTTTTAACGCACTAGTAAATAAATAGTACGAACTGGGTCAATTATTTCCTTTGTTATAAGAGGAATTACCAAGAGAGTTGTTCGATAAATATCTAAGTTTTTAGAAGTTACTTAAAACAGTGATCAGGCACACAACTGATAGGGAATCTGTCACGTGAGCGACTGCACTAAATACAGATGATTGATTGATTGATTGATTGATTGATTGATTGATTGATTGATTGATTGATTGATTGATTGATTGATTGATTGATTGATTGATTGATTGATTGATTGATTGATTGATTGATTGATTGATTGATTGATTGATTGATTGATTGATTGATTGATTGATTGATTGATTGATTGATTGATTGATTGATTGATTGATTGATTGATTGATTGATTGATTGATTGATTGATTGATTGATTGATTGATTGGAGAGAAACCTAGGAGGATTGAATATCAGATACGATATAAAATATTGGAACAGGTAGATCATTTCAAAAATCGAACTCGCGGGCAACGCCGTTTGCATCACATACCTATCAGCTTACATTCGGGAGATAATGGGTTCGAACCCCACAGTCGGCAGCCCTCAAGATGGTTCTCCGTGGTTTCCCCATTTTCACATGAGGCAAACTCTGGGGATGTACTTTAATTAAGACCATATTCGTTTCCTTACCACTCCCAGCCTTTCCCTACACCATCGTCGCGATAAGGCATATCTGTGTCGGTGTCAAGAAAAAAAGTTGTAAAAAAGTACACATGCCCTTCAGACAAGCAACTGAATGTTGAAGGGATATGACCTACGAATTGTAGGTAAATAAAATGTAATAATGTATGAGAATATATTCCTTATTTATTCCTAAAAATTAAAATCCTCTTCTTAATAATCGCCAACGGCCGTAGCAGTGTTGAAACACCGGATCCCGTGAGATCTCCGAAGTTCAGCAACATTGGGCGAGGTCAAGAGTTGGATGGGTTGCCACGCGCTGTTGGTGGGGGGTAAGGGAATGGAGGAGCAGTAAGGAACTGGCCACGCTACCGTACGTAAACTCCGGCCCAGGCACACCTCTGCGGAGGTTCGGACCTGCCTTCGGGCAGAATACACCCTTACCTTACCTCTTAATAATCGTTATTCGTTCGATTAGATTATTTGCATTTTTCTAACAATACGAACGCTAATGTGAGTCAATGCGTTGTTTCACTTAAACCCTGCGGTGCGAACATTTAAAAAAATCCAAAATGCCTGAGGGTATTGAACCAAGGAACACGTTAGAGAAACAATTACGTAAATAATTTAATTTGGCTAGGATTTAAATAGAAAAGGAAATGAGTGAAGAAACAAGTTATTTTAGGCTGTTTTTGGGAATTGCATTTAGACTGGAAGTGATTTTCGAAATTCGTTTTCATAGTTTGATAGAGCTATTCCAGGCTCAAAATTTGAAACGTTTCTGGGTTTGAACTTTCGGCGCAATTGAGGAAAATGTCTGATGAGAAATGTTTTCAACATTACAACTCTTATTTTGTTGTTGGTAACACTGATAGACTTTGCGTTCCAAAAAATTTGTATGTTATTTACTGTGTGATGTCTCACTTGTCGACGAGTTGAGATTGAAACTCGTAATGAATTCCAGCGTCACTCCTTGCAATAGCCTTCACTGTAACTCTGCCCCTAAGTATTTGCCCATTATCCCTTCGTAATCCAGGGATCTGGAACACTTGAAGCATAAATTATCCAGGAGAAACTTTATTGCATTGTGTAATTGAAGTGCCCTCCGGAGTTCTCGGATCAAACTGTAGATGGCGGCCCTTGCCTCTTAATTGGTGTCGGCTCGAGGGTTCTCAAGTATGTAAAGCTGCAGTCAGTGATTGTGGAGGGAGAGACACTGTGACAATACTACAGTGGGAGGAACTCTCCTCAGACAGTGGCAGTCCAAGTGGTTTCATTCAACGGCACAAATCTTCAAACATAAAGAAATAAAAAACTAAGCATTATAAAGAATGCAATTGGCGTGCTGAGAACTATCGGTGAAAGATACATGGAAAATTTACGGGAAATTTATGTTGTGTTTTCAGTGATTTAGAAAAGGTCTTCGACAGAGTGCAATGGAATAAGCTAATGTACATACTCATGAGTAAAGCCCGGATTTTCATGCCGTAGATTGCAAACTAAATTTGGTTAATAGGAAGTTTCGGCCACCCGCTCTTCCATAATGTAGCAAGAGTAACATAAATTGTAGGAGTTCTGATGGGCATTACCCCTAATGTTTATGCAAACCCCATAGCATAATCGTTGCGAAGGTAGACTATACTTGCTGCTCGCTTCAGAAACTTCGCATTCTAACCTATTAATGCATAAAAATCCGGGCTCTACTCATGAGGAAAAAAGTGGACTGGAAGGATGGAAGATTAATTAAAGGCTTTTACTTACAACAAATGATCAGAATAAAGGTAGGTGCGTTAGACAAGTCTCTATCTCCCATACAATTCAACGTTTACTTGGAAGATTATTATTGGGGATTGTCTGTATGGAAGGACACTCGGGTGTAATCAATTTGCGGACGACATGTTGTTGTTAGCAGTGAATGAAATGGTTCTGAATGGAATGTCAGAAGACCTGAACGCAACCTGTGAGCAATATGGAATGAAAATTAATAAGGAAAAGACAAAGAGTATGGTGATAAGTGCAGGAGATTACAAGCCAAACGTCAAGATAATCCAGATGGATATTGAACAAGGGTCAGCTTTCACATATCTAGGAAACATAATAAAAGATATGAGAATCGGTATGGAAGTAATAACTCGCATTATCATGGCTCAAGAAGCCTTCAAGGAAAAGAAGAGACTGCTATGTGGACTTGAGGTTAAGGAAGAGGCCAGCGAAATGTTTTATATGGAGTGTGGCATAGCAGAGAGCTGGACGCTGAGGAAGGTAGATGAAAAGAGACTAGAAGTATTTCAGTTTTGGTTATGGAAAAGGATAGAAAGGATAAACTGGGTAGAAAGGCTGGTACGAAAAAAACAGGTATTGGAGAAAGGATGAAGCAATTAGAAACCATCCATACAAGAAAGACTTACTAATTAGAAATAACAGATAAACATTATGTGGGTAATCAAATTTTATCTAACAGAAGGTGGTACTCTTGGAATGTGAGTAATAACTCTGTGTATAATGGGTATGCGATATGAGAAATAGAGAGACGCAATTTAACAGTTAAAGCAAGATCAATAAATGAATTACCCAATGTTCTGGGATCTTTTCCACTGTTAATTTTTGTTATTCTATGCAACTGACCACGGTGTATTCACAACGACAAGTTTAGAACACAATTTGTTTTACTTTGAAGCGGTATTTCATGAAAAAGCATTTCAAATTTTCAATTCTTATATTGAAAGAGGTCACCTCCTCTTTTGTTGGTCATTTGACAAATTTAACATAATCGTAAGTGAAATAATCTAAAAGTGTCTTAATTTGTTTCCTTTCCATGTACCCGTTGTGGGGGAACGTAAATCTACGTTAAAAAATATAAAATAAACTGTCAAATCGCAATGCGACTGGACATAACAGCTGATTACATAAATCGACGTTTACACCTTGACGGAAATACAATATACAGTTCAAAAAATTAGGGGAACATGTTTTTGAACGTATGCCATGCTCCACAAAACAATACCTCACACTCAGGTATATTACCTTTAATCTTTACCGTTGAAGTATACAAAATAACAACTATGGATTCGCGTTCATTTTTAGAACACAAACGAAAATGCCCAAAGAGGGCAAAAACAAAGTGATAACAGTCATCCAGGGTGGATTTTTATCACTGTTGGAGAGCTTCAGTATGGTGTATGTCTCCACGAACATTGGCACTTACGACCCCAGAATTCATCGCTAAAGTGCATGAAAAGGTCATGGAGGATCGTCGACTGAAAGTGCGGGAGATTGCTGAAGCTGTAGGGATGTCTTCTGAACGGGTATATTTATATTTTAACCGAAGAATTGGGTATGAAAAAATTATCCGCAAGATGTGTGCCGCGGCTCTTGACATTGGACAATAAACGCACCAGATTGGAAATGTCCGAAGAAAGTCTGGCCCGTTTTCAGTGCAACCAACAAGATATGTTGCGCCGTATTGTAACTACAGATGAAACTTGGGTCCACTACTATAACCCAGAGACATAACAGCAGTCAAAGCAGTGGAAACATGGTGATTCACCACCAAAAAAGAAAGCAAAGACAGTGCGTTCGGCCGGAAAGATCATGGCCTCAGTTTTCTGGGATGCAAAAGGCATTCTGCTGATAGATCATCTTCCTACTGGCCAAACAATTACGGGGCAATACTATGTAAACCTCCTAGACCAACTACAGGAAAAGATACGCGAAACAAGGCCTGGTTTGGCAAGGTAAAAGGTCATCTTTCCTCAGGACAACGCTCCGCCGCACACAAGTGTTGTTGCCACATCCCCCTTATTCACCTGATTTGGCACCATAAGACTTTCATCTATTCCCCAAGATGAAAATTTTCCTCGGTGGATGGAGATTTTCTACAAGGGAAGAACTGACAGTCGAATTGGAGAGGTATTTTGCAGGCCTGGAGGAATCTCATTTTCGAGATGGGATCAAGGCATTGGAACATCGCTGGACCAAGTGCAATAGTCTACAGTGAGACTGTGTTGAAACATAAAAGCAGTTCCATCGAGGTAAGATGCTTAATTCTAGTACATTCCGAGAACTTTTCAAACCACCTACGTACATGGCATGCTCCGTAAAAGTCGACGGAAGTCACGTTGCGGTATCAGGTCCCATTCTTCAATGGGAGCCTATTCGAGGTCTTGGAGAGTCTGCGGTGGAACAGGACGCCATCTAACACTTCTTTCAAACCTATTCAACACATTCTCGATGATATTAAGGTCGGGACTCACTCCTGGCCATTCCATCTCTTGAATGTCCAGTTCTCGCAAGAGAGCTCTGGAGATGCGCGCTACATGAGCTCTGGCATTGTCATGCATGAGCAAGAATTCAGAGCCAACACCGTATACAGCAACCAACACATGCTGTAGCAGTATCTGCTCGATGTACCCCGCAGCTGTAAGATTACCCCGGACGCCGACAAGATCCATATGGTCATCAATACTGATGCCACCCCACACTAACACAGAACCTTGTCCAAATCGGTCGCCTTCCTGGACAACATTTGGTATGTACCGCCCACCACGGCGTCTCCATACACGTTGACGTCCATCACGCTGTGTCAGGGGACATCTGGACTCGTCTGTGAACAACACAAGTCTCCATTGTCGAAGTTACCAGTTGACGTCGGTACGGGCAAACAGAAGGCGAGCTGCGCGATGTTGCTGCGTTAAACGGGGCACTCGAACAAGACGTTTTGGTCGTAAAGACACTTCTCTTAACCTGTTCCTTACTGTCTGGTCAGACACCGTAACTCCAGTGACCCTCCTGAGGTCTTGTTGCAGTACTCTGGCAGTTTCTGAACGACGCCGAAACGCACAGGTGGTCAGATATCGATCATCTTGTAGGGTTGTCATGCGTCCACGATCTTCTCCAACCCTCCTTGTGAACTGGCCTGTCTCATTGTAGCGATTCCACAAGCGTTGAATAACTGACGGAGAGACATTGAGATCCACAGCAACACGACGAAAAGTCCATCCTTCCTGGATCAAAGTGGCACACCTTGCGACTTGAGCCCCGTTAACATGTCTCATGGGATGTGCTGGTTGCCGTACAACGTGCTCAAATGACCCCAGTAGTCTGTGTACCTCACAACGACACATGGACGCACCGCTATTCACTTTGTTTTGAGGGGTCACCTGACAGTTTAATGCATGGCTATGCCTACAGATGGAGTATAACTTTGATTTGAGATACCCTGAGTAGCTAAGGTCTCAAGGTATGCTGTACGACCATTGGAATCCCATCTACTAAATAAACGTTCACATACCAGGCGTTACAAAACATGTTTCCCTAATTATTTTGAACTGTGTATTTGATTCCACCTGAGCAATACATTTTTACACTATTAAAATTAAGGAGAGAAAATAGGTAATAGAAAATCCACAGCCTGTTTCCAGTTATTCGACCTGGTCAGGAATGGAACGAATGAAGACCCCATCTAGCGACGAAGATAGTAATGTGCCAGCTGCCGAAGCATGTCGCACTCCTCTGGGCCAATGATTAATGACTGACAGATGAAATGAAATTTCATTGGAGAGTGTTGATGGAATGAAAGATGACAGGGAAAACCGGAGTACCCGGAGAAAAACCCGTCCCACCTCTGCTTTTTCAACCATAAATCTCACATGGTGTGACCTGGAGTTGAACCACAGAACTCAGCGGTGAGAGCCGGCACGCTGTCACCTGAGTCACGGAGGCTTTCTAGATGGTTTACTCTAAGCTACGTTTCGGTCATAACCTGCATACTCTTGTTAATGTTATATTCTTAGCTTTTCCACTCCCGTGTCTTAAACCTTGTTGTAGTACGTCCCTGTTTCCGCCGCCCCCACCCAATATCCCGACTGATGCACACTCATTTTTCATGTTTATTTGTGCTACAGCCTTTTCCTTCCGTCTTCAGTTCTATTATATTCTTCTATCCTGTTAGTCTTTAGCTGCACTTTATTTTAACTTATTATTTCATCTACCATATTTGTCCCTGATTCGGCTGATGACCTTGCTGTTTACTTCGCACGCACATACGATAGAACAAGAAACATCATAATTGGAGCTCGCAAGGCTAACTCACAGTGAGTTATCTAGTGACGAATGTGAGAACCACTTACTAGAGATCACCGGTAAAACATTCTTAAATTCAAAACTTCATTATTGGAGAGGTCTCCTTCGTAAACAGTCGAGATTTTCTTCTGAAGAGACGGAGTAAAGTTCTCTGTGAAACTTAAAGAATTTCACCCGTAGCAGATGGTCACCTACCTCTGCTCGTATTTATTTTTGTGGAAATGTATGGTTATACTAAAACAATTTATTTCAAGCTGGAATAAAACATGTTACACTCACTGAAGATGTAGAATTATGCGGGAACTTCGTCGACTCGTTGTGTGTAGACTTGTAGGTTACCCAGTCAGAGTTGTGGGCTTCTTTTGATAAACAGAAGCATTCTTCAACTTCAGATTCACTGGATATTTATGAAGGAGCACTATACTCATTTCTCGAATCAAGTTCAGAAATTCAATCGTCTTCACTAGAGTTCAAATAATTAATAATCGCACTAACATCAGTGCTCAGACTACTTGAGTTCTGCGAGGCCATTTTGTGCCTTCCCAATGTAAGTACAGCACTCGATCTTCGTTCCGAAGAATGCCTACCTAAACTCGCTGACAATAATATTCAGAAGGCCATGGATTCTCTAAAGTCTAGGTATTGCCCGAGAATCGCAAAGTACTTAAATTCTCCCGTTATAACACATTCATGTTGGACATACGAGCTCTCATGGTTAATCTCGTCCTCTTCACGCGCTAAAAGCCCAAACGTTTATTACCATGTCTACAATTACGAGCCGTGAAATCATCAATGAAAGTGTTACTGTCCTTTAAGTCCCATGAACCACTTATTTGCAGAGGTCGATTTTTCGAAATATTGTACCACAGGAGTTATTTTATATGCCAATAAATCTATCGATACGAGGTTGACGCAGATTTGTATAGAAAAAGGACCTCCGTACTCAGCTCCTTAGAATTATGCAAATAAGTCGTTCGCTATCAATATTTGAGTTTCATTTATTGAAAGACATATTCATGATCATTCTAGGGAGAGGATTTTTAGGCACTAGTAGGTTTAAACGCAGACGTATTTAAACAAGGCGCAAGTATCATCTGGTCGTTCTACAGATATAGGTTGAGTTGTATAAATTATAACGGTTCGCCGACCTCACTGCAGAACTGTTGTGCGAGCAGAAGACACTTGGGACTTTGATAGTTCGGAATCGGTATGAATATTTTCTAGTTCTTGGCTTGACGGCGCGTCGACACAGACAGGTCTTGTGGTGACGAGGAGATTGGACAGGAGTATAACTGTAAAACAACCAACCGAACAACATATTTCAAGTTTGCCAACAGTGGGGTTCAATCTCACCATCCCCCGAATCGCGCAGACAATTCTTTCAGTCTCTGTCGAACTTAAGCGCCATAGCTCTAAAGGGACTGAACGTGTACCGATCTTGCACCCCTCAATATACTGTACGAAACAAACTCATAGCCTACTGCACAGTGCAGACTATCAGTGCTTCACGTCTCACACAACGACTGTTCCTCCACCAGCGCTAGTCTCGCTGATTGCAAATGGTCCTCCCTCCATGAGCCCTATCATTAATCTTTCTTTGCCAGGTATTTAGAGCCTTTTCGCCAGGTCTTATCAGATGAGCCCCCAAGCCTCTCTCACAGCTCAGCACAAATTGACGTCCCGTTCATCTGTTACGGAGAATTCTCGTCAAAAGAACTAATTCAAAGCTGAAGACAAGATTGAGTCTCTGATAAAAGAGATGGTTTCAAAACGATCTTCCTACAATTGATGATGCTACATTTAAAATACCAGGTACGTTGCTTACTTTGATGAAATTCATAGAAAGATAAACCGCTAATGTTAGGATTCAAAGTATTGTATGGGAAGGACACTTTCACAATCAATAATCAGTGATCTGCAGTTAGGACTTTCGCCCAAGTGTCAGATACTCTATGAGTTCTTTAAGTAGATATCATAATTAATTTTATAACAGAGAAGATACCAAAGAACTTTTACCAATCAAACAATCGACACAGCAAATATTTTTTCCATAACTTAAAAATTAACGGTTGTGCTTATTGTCCAATATTTGTCATCTAAGTTTTCCTTATACAGCTGATGATGACAACTAAGTGGTCGAAACATGTTCTGTGAGTGAACGCAACGCAAAAAATAAAGTATCGATTAGGTGGTTCTTTAATTATACTTGTTGATCAGATATCATAAGTTAAGAACTTCATGTTTTATCCATATTGGCATGTAATCAGGGGATTAGGTATGAAATTATCTACCTTTCAATACATTAAAAGTAAAATGACACAGATATTTTTAGACAATTTAGGCTCAGACCACCAACACTTCGACACGTAGGGAATACGGACGAAGGCCATTTAAGGGGGGCTCATATAGCGCGAGATGTCAGTTTACACACACAGATAAATGTTACATTATAGATTCACTAATATGCAAGATAGAATTAAGAAAACTGACATAGTAGGCACATACAGCTACCATTTCATAAATGAACAGGAACAGCATATTAAGTATTACATTAGTTATTAAAAAGAACATATTCGTGACCTTTTAAAATTTATAAATCACAAAAAACAAGGTGTAACAAAAATACTGATCTGCATTGATTGATTCTTTTTTCCTGTAAAGGTGGTGCTTAAATCTAAAGAAAGAATCAGTATGAATATTAAAATGGAAATTATTTTATAAAAATTAAAAATATAAATTGTCTCTGAAAAATGTAACAGTTTTTTGTTTAATTTTCCAAGAATATCTTTCTTTTTAAATATTAATCTTTAATAGGGACATTTATGTCAACTTACATGCAGTTTCCTCAAATAGTTCCAGAGATATTGCGGTTTCCCTCCAAAGAACACACTTTCGGGAAAGTAGCTTTGAAAGTTCAACAATTCGTATCTGCAGATGTGCACATGGTCTCCCTATGAAACGTAAGAGATGTACTAAGAGAAGTGTGGTCTTTTAATATAAATGCAAAAAAGAAAGAGAAAACTGAAATTGTCATGTCGCGGTGTATAAGCCCCCTTAAACATTTTCCTACATTGATACGGTCAGGAGGATACCCTTGAGCCCAATCCGCCGGTTAGTCTACAACTTATATTTTTTACGAAGCTTGGTCACAGAAAAATACCCATCTATTATAACCGTCGATGACTTTTAATTAACCACATAACTATGCCCAACATTTTTAAACATTCTTTTTACAAACGAATGGACCACTAAGGATTACGCTACAACTTGATTTCTTTCTCTTCGTGCGGAGTTTTCTCTGTGTGCAATACTTCTTCATGCGTTCGCTGGCCTGCTTCCGTTGTTCATCTGTCCAGGCTCTTCCGGTCTTCCTAGTTCTTCCTGCGGCTTCAACACCTTCCAAATTCTTCAGTGTGTTCCTAAACGTATTCCTTTCTAACAGCTGGTCTTGCAACATGCTTAACCTTTCCATATCCTTCTTCGTTTCCTTAATCCATGCTGTAGTGGTCGTTTTTCTCCAGAAGTAATGAAATATCTGTTTGGTGAGTCTGTTTGCGTTCACTCTGTATAGATGTCCAAGAAACGCCAGCTTCCTTTTCTTCATGGTCTCTGAGATTCTTTCAACCTTCTGGTAAACTTTTTTGTTACTCCGAAATTTCCATCCGCATTCAGTTTAGACAGCTGCCATAATTTTTCTGAGGATTCTTCTTTTCAGGACTTCTAGCTTCTCCAGCTTGTAGTTCATGGACAGGCATTCACTGGCATACAGGCATTCTGTTTTGACCACAGTGTTGTAATGTTTTTGTTACGGGGTTATCCGTGGAATGCAGAGGTGAAAGAAGGTGCGAGCTGGAATGGATCTATCCACAAAGCTGAGATATGAATTAAAATTGCATTAAAGGTTATATTTTCGAAAATATAGAAACTTAACAATTTTCACATAAAATTTCAACAAATAACTACAAGTCAAATCAGGTTCAAGACCAGGAAAGCCAAGATTTAGAGACAATTTAACAATCTGGGCCTCAAGCCCTGATTTTTACAATTTCTGAGCTCTCAGCTCACAACCACATATTTACCAAAAGGCAGAAAACCCCTAATAACATGGAGCACTTGCTCTAACCTTTGAATATCAAGCCCCTCTGAGGCACTTTTACCACAAATAAAAGAGCTGACCCGCTCTCAATGCCCTGAACCTATCAAGGGCCACCACAGACTTTACCATTAACTGCCCTCAAGGCACACTTACAAAGAAACAGGGGTTTCTTGTACCCAACCTACTGGGCCTTAGTAGAAAAATAACAGGTTTAGTTAATGGCCCAAATGCAAAATGAATGGAGGCGAGAATTTGCACTCCTACGTGAAACTTCTTAAAACCTATGAGGCACTAGGCCGATGAAACAGGGACTATTCCCAAACTATGGAGGTGACTCGTATACAGAATAAATTTAAGACATTAAGGAAGAGTAGAAAAACGGTTACGAAAACGTAGTCACCTCAAATCCAAAATGAAGGGGAGCTCGAGAGGGTAAAGCACTCTCTATCCCCGATTTACAATTAGAGATATATCATGTTTTTACAGAATTCTACATGTTTAAGAGATAGGTTACATGGTAAAGGTTTCGGACCTTCCCCGCGGGTTAATCTGCTGAGCTAGCAAGAAATAAAGATGTTAAGTGGCCATTACCTTATTGAAGACTGCTGCCTGAAGAAAGAGGCGCTTCCCGCCTCCTGCTACACGTCCAGACACTAAGTTAACTGTTGATGATGTGGCCGAGAGACAAGAAAATCAGCAGTTTTTATACCCTTGAGGAAAATTCGAGACCTTTCATGAATAAAACAGTCACACCCAGAGGATTTTATAGGCCGGCTAAAAGTTACACACCAAAATTGAAGAAGAAAGACACGATTGGTCAAGAATTAATTACAGAAATAATTGATTGGCTAACTTTAAAACTGGTGGAAAAAAGATTAATATTGCCAACCCACAAATGAAAGAACGAAATTTAGTTATAGGAAAATTTATGAGTACAAAATATCTTCAAGAAAAGTTCCTTCACTTCACACCAGGGTGCATGATCATAGTTTTTTAGTAGAGACATCTATAAGAGAATGTCCACATTTCTTGATCAATGGAAAACAAAACAAGTGGAACTCCACACAGTATTTACAACTTGGTAATCACAAAATTTACTGTAGTGACATCTTCTGAGATACTAATGAGTTGATCCAGTTTTTAAAGTTCAGAGTTTCTCCTGTAGAGGAGTACTTTAAGGCGGAAAATTCAAATGTGCGGCGTAGGGGTGTACCAGCCGGTACAGTTTTAATTTGGAATTCAAGGATAAGCATTTCTTATTGTAGATTTTTTTTTGTCAAGCCGTATACTCTCTCACCATTTTTGAGATCTGATCTTCCACTGCAGCTTTTTCTAGTCCATTCTCCTGTATCGTCTCACCAAGGTTTTTAAACATTATTTAATAATATTATTTAACTTTGTGTAAACTGGTATTGTTAACAAATGGGACACACATAAGGAATCAATGTGAACTGAGTGATACATTTCAGCAGACTTCTAGTCCAATATAACTTGTTTACAAGTAGTCAACTTACCAAAACATCTATTTGAATGTCACATCTTGTGTTTTAAACGACTTCTATGTTTACGTTACCTATTTTAATGTGTATTTTACGTTTTGTGATAATGGATACGGTAAGGGATTTTAATGATTGTACATACTTTTCGTAACTTGCGGATCATAATTTATAACTTTCATTTCTGTGTTTACGTTTGACTCATATGACAGGAATCAGTCGAAGGATGTTCCACTATTCAACACATGTATACAAATTAAATTAATATTGACATACTTGAAATATGAAGGTTAAAAGAAACTCGATGTTTTAGTACTTTATGGAACATTTCTACCCTACTTCGGAAATATGTCTTTTTTTTATGAAAGGGAACAACTTTCCCCTCTTCTGCGAGAGTTCCAACCAAATATTACACTGACTGACAGAGCAAATGCAACACCAAGAAGGAGTGGTCAGAACTTTATGCCAATTGCAGGGTAGACTGACGTCACTGAGGTATGCTCATGATGTGAAATGCGCCGCTGTGCTGCGCACGTAGCGAACGATAAATGGGACACGGCGTTGGCGAATGGCCCACTTCGTACCGTGATTTCTCAGCCGACAGTCATTGTAGAACGTGTTTTCGTGTGCCACAGGACACGTGTATAGCTAAGAATGCCAGGCCGCCGTCAACGGAGGCATTTACAGCAGACAGACGACTTTACGAGGGGTATGGTGATCGGGCTGAGAAGGGCAGGTTGGTCGCTTCGTCAAATCGCAGCCGATACCCATAGGGATGTGTCCACGGTGCAGCGCCTGTGGCGAAGATGGTTGGCGCAGGGACATGTGGCACGTGCGAGGGGTCCAGGCGCAGCCCGAGTGACGTCAGCACGCGACGATCGGCGCATCCGCCGCCAAGCGGTGGCAGCCCCGCACGCCACGTCAACCGCCATTCTTCAGCATGTGCAAGACACCCTGGCTGTTCCAATATCGACCAGAACAATTTCCCGTCGATTGGTTGAAGGAGGCCTGCACTCCCGGCGTCCACTCAGAAGACTACCATTGACTCCACAGCATAGACGTGCACGCCTGGCATGGTGCCGGGCTAGAGCGACTTGGATGAGGGAATGGCGGAACGTCGTGTTCTCCGATGAGTCACGCTTCTGTTCTGTCAGTGATAGTCACCGCAGACGAGTGTGGCGTCGGCGTGGAGAAAGGTCAAATCCGGCAGTAACTGTGGAGCGCCCTACCGCTAGACAACGCGGCATCATGGTTTGGGGCGCTATTGCGTATGATTCCACGTCACTTCTAGTGCGTATTCAAGGCACGTTAAATGCCCACCGCTACGTGCAGCATGTGCTGCGGCCGGTGGCACTCCCGTACCTTCAGGGGCTGCCCAATGCTCTGTTTCAGCAGGATAATGCCCGCCCACACACTGCTCGCATCTCCCAACAGGCTCTACGAGGTGTACAGATGCTTCCGTGGCCAGCGTACTCTCCGGATCTCTCACCAATCGAACACGTGTGGGATCTCACTGGACGCCGTTTGCAAACTCTGCCTCAGCCTCATACGGACGACCAACTGTGGCAAATGGTTGACAGAGAATGGAGAACCATCCCTCAGGACACCATCCGCACTCTTATTGACTCTGTACCTCGACGTGTTTCTGCGTGCATCGCCGCTCGCGGTGGTCCTACATCCTACTGAGTCGATGCCGTGCGCATTGTGTAACCTGCATATCATTTGAAATAAACATCAATTATTCGTCCGTGCCGTCTCTGTTTTTTCCCCAACTTTCATCCCTTTCGAACCACTCCTTCTTGGTGTTGCATTTGCTCTGTCAGTCAGTGTAAATTCACACTGTACTCAAAACGACAATAGTTGCAGGTAGACCTACAGTATCAGCTGTCGATCCGAGGTAAGCTCGTTATAGCAGAGTAGTTTAGAGATCTTTCTCCACCCTCGTTATCCCTGATCCCCGAGTCCACTGCTCAGTTCTGCTAACAATTAAGTATTCTCGAGTGAAAGGCCGAGCCCCGAGCAAAGTGTTTGTCGGATTATTGTCAGCTCAGCCTCAAGGCACGCAGTAATGACATAAAAATGTCTCATTAGAACGGTATACGGAGGGGGTCAACATCTTTGTCCACAAAAACGTCACAGAAGTTCACTGTGTGCCCCACAATTCACATCCCGTCTAAATTTAGGATGGATTTTAAGGTTAAACAGATATTAAATAGTTAATGATTTAGGGGGGGCAAGACATTTGACCGATCAAAAATGCGATTTATCATTCTCTTTATAACAGAGCAAAACTCTTGTTAATATCTGCAGTACTTTCGGATTTATGACCAAAAACGTGAAGCTCTATCACCCTCTGTAACTTTTGTTTTTCAGAACAGTTTCCCTGATAAGTCTGTAATAATTTAAGATATTAAGATAAAATTTTTAATGCATGTATATTTCATACAGAAGAAGATATATCATAATTATTGTTCTAGTTTCATTGCTTAAATTTAAAAACTTTCAACTGAAAATTAATGAAAAATACCTGAAAATTACTTCATGAAAACATATTTATACTCGAGGAACTTCACTGATTCCAGTACTTATTGTAGTTATAATATTAATAGTAATAATAATAATAATTTAAAAATCATAGAAAAATATTCATGTTTTTGGAAATTATCGGGGAAAAAGCAAAATAGTGGCCATGATAAACCGCCATTTTTAATAAATAATTTTATATGATGGCATAGATTAATATGATTTATAAATATGTAGGTATTTTACTAAGGAATAATGTGTTTGTCATACTAAGTTTCCTTTTAACATTCATTCCTATTGCTGCGGAAATAAGTTTCTCTGTTCGATATTCAAAGGTGTAGTCCCCCTAATTCAAAGTCACCGAAATTTAGATAGATGCTCTTACGGCCTGTAATTATAGACAAGATTATAAGCTTTATGGCTTTGGCCCTGTGAAGGAAACAAGGTGAAAATATTTTCTCCCTGGCTTCAGAATAAAATTTGGTCTTTTCAAGAGGAATACTTTTTTAATAATGACTGTTTGAATTTAAGAATGCTTTACTATTGTGTTTGATGTTCTGCTCTCGCTCGTCACCAGATGGCGCACCGTGCGCTAGACTTGGGAGTGCGTTGTGACGAAGCCATCTTAGCTCCAATTAACATGTTCCCTCTGCAATCGTTCGTGCGCTGCGAAATAAACAAAAAGGTCATCAGACGAAATATGGGGAAATGGAGCCGGAGATTGAGTGAAATATTCAAAATTCGTTTTTTGCTTTAATTTGCTGTCCAAAGTATCCTCTTTAATATGTCACCTTGAACATGACTCTAGAGTAATTGTAACTATTTTATTTTCCCATTTATCTGAGGCGGGAGCCTGGGTTATGGCTTATCCCATAGCTGTCAAACTTAATTCCTGACTTTTCCTACATTTCAATACGTGCGAAGAATAGGTTGACTTCAGTAGCTGGTATTGTGCATGTGGTGGTGTTCTGTTTTTTGTGTATACGTACAATAGCGGCGACAAAGGGGGGCGAGGGGGGGCAGTTCCCCCCACTTTGTAGAGAAAACATTACATTTTTATTCCATTTTAGCCGGCTGAAACTAGGAATTACAGGATTATTATTAAAAAACAATTTGTGCAAAATTTTTAATTATTAACAAAATTATTGTCGACATTACGCACAAAATGTCGTTCGTAGTGGCTAACCGATTTGTATAGCGCCACAGCAAGTAGTGGAGACTTCGTAAATGCTATGAGGAAGGATAACAGGGGTACATTTTTTGTCAAGTTCGTGGACACAGGTATGATTCACCTGTTTGCCGCGTGCATTCGTCAGTCTGACTGTTTCTTGTCTGTTAGTTTCTTAGAGTGTAGTCAAATACTAAATGATTTTTTAAAATTTTATAATCACGCCGTACTTCTGTTTAATTGTAATAGGTGTGTAATATTGTTTCTTTGGTGAAAGTACAGTATTGAAACAAAATCTCAAAAAACTATTTTTGCCGCACTTAAGTTAGTAAACTATCAACCTTTACCTTTCTGTCGAAATTCGCTCAAAGAGCATAAAATCTTACAATTTTGTTCAGTTTTGATGTGTATAACCCCCCTCCGCCCACTATATCCTTCAACCCGGCTATTTTCTCTTGTCTGTATATTTTTGCCACCCCCCCAATTCTAATCCCCAATCGCCGCTACTGTAAACGTAGGCAAGCCAATAGGTATATGAAATTTTGCTCTAATTGTCTTTAGGTTCGTTCTATGGCGTTGTTTGCTCATCAGCCACTAGATAGCACCGTTGTCTACGTCTGTGGTATGATTCAGCGTTATCGGTTCAGTACAGCTTAAGCTGTTGCGATGTAAAGATGGCCGCGTGACTCCCTGTTTGCACCAAGAAAGAGCAGCGTTATGCAACGCGTTTTTTTGTGCTCTGAGGGTGTACCAGGAGCAGAGTACGGGGACAATGTTTTGCCACAGCGAAGTGTTTTCTTTTTACCAGTAGATTGAACAGCTCTAAAAGGGTCCCACGAGCGTGAAGGATCAGGAAAGATCCGGGCGTCCATTTGCAGGCGTAACTGTTGCCATTATTGAACAAGTGCGTGATATAATCCTGGATAAGAGATAAGTGACTGCTGATGACGTGGCAAACAATATGCACATACGAAATCATGAATAACAGGATTGACTTTCACACTGTTCGAGATTGTTTCCAAAACAACTCAATGAATATCAGAAGCGCAATCGTGTTAGAATCTGTCAGCACCTACTGGGCCGTCATGCTAACGAAGGCGAAACGTTTATGAAACGGACCATCACTGGACATGAAATATGGGTTCACCACTTGGAACCAGAGAGCAAATGTCAGATCATGGAATGGAAGCATCCGCTGTAGAAAAAAATAATCGGTTATAATTAACCATAATAAATGCCATGAACTCTATATAAATTATTTCATTATCGACACGACTTGCATATTTCTGGACAATTTATACTTTTGGGCTCCATGTCACGGAAGATTTGGGAATTGTTCCCCTCGCGCCAAAGAAAAGTCCAGTTGTATTAATTTTTCTATGGACTCAAGGAAGAAAGGGATGAAGCGATTATAAATATTCTTTTCCTCATTGTCCACGTAAATTGGCTGAGAGGTTCAAGATTATTTTTCTTATTTCGAGATTGTTTCAAACTATTTCCTTTGCGATCACTATTTCCTGTATTGTGTACATTTTTCTTCGGGCAGCCAATAGGAGGAGGAAGAATTTTAATAAATCAATAGAATAACAAAAAGTTACAATGCTAGAGATTTCCTCAATACCAACAAAGCTGTCAATCAACACTTCAATTGTCAACGTCCACTAAACTCAAGTCATAATTTCTCTACAAATGTATGGGTCATTTTGAAAACACTGTCATTACACGTTTTGGAAGAAATGCTTTATGTCCACAGATTTGGAGTTTAAAAGGAATTCTACCATATGTCAAAAATGCTACATGTCCAGGGTGTATGTATGGTATGAGACGTTGTTTAAGTCTGAGAATCTCTTTTGAAACACCTTTTATTCGGAATATGCGTGGTTTTTAAAATCGCTTATCACACTAATCCAAATGTTGGCTACTCTGTGCAGTCAGATGTTTATGCTATCTAGTGAAAAGATAAACGGATTTGGGTGAAGAATTGTGCCTAGTTCAATAGTGATCCTAGTAGCTGAAGATTTATTCTAAGTATTTATTTACTGAACATAACAGGCTTTCGCCCAATTACAGTGTTCCCCTATTCCAAATTTAAAATAACCACAGATGGGAACATTTATGAACAAATAAAATGAAACTAAATCTAATATGTGGCCTCTCACATGGGCGGATAGCCAGTCCACATGCAAGACGCCACCCCTACATACAGAATGTTTTCAGCAAAGCACTAAGTACTTACTACTTAACTACCACTAAATAAACTATGTACCATCTCACAAATGGGCGGATAGCCAGCTCCACATGGAACACGCTACCTCTACATCTAACTAAACTAACTACTTAACTACATTAAATCTGTGCTAACTTTATCCTACATCTGTCTATTCGCGATATCACGCCTTGTGAGGAACTGCTACCACCCTTCCCTGGGATGTCACGATCAGACATGTCTCACGAGGCCGGAAACCGATACCTCAAGACCCTGAAAGTTTATTCAAAAAGAAATTATCCCGAAATGAGAAGCAGTTCCATCACTTCAGTTACACATCCATGTCTCAATAAGCTGTGCACGCAGGAAATATTACTTATGGCGAGAGTATTTTTAACTTTCAGACGAGTCATCCCCGCTTACTTCTATATTGCCACAAGAACATGCTTATGTAGACACGTTCGACATTAAGACGAAAAGAAATTCAGAATATCCAAAAAATATTTCGGTCAGTCATAAAACATTTTATGAAAGACCAAAATTGTAAGAAACTATTGATTTCGTTCTAATTGTTCTTTTTTCAATATTTGCTTTACGTCGCACCGACACAGAGAGGTCTTATGCCGCATAATTATTCTTATTCTATTTTAGAGCATTCTCCATTACTGAAGGTTGGCCACAATCACAGCGAAGTCTGTACGATGTTCGCCTATCCTCATCAGTCTCGTAGAATCTAGTCTTGTACAATTCCCTACGTTCCTCAGCCAAGAGTTTTCCGCTCGATCGCGACCCCTACATGCGTCAATTTTACTCTCATGATCAATTTTAGTATATTTTACTTACCATTCCTCATAATATACTCAATGTAGGTTGTTTCCATTTCTTTACTGCACACATCAATATTCGTTCCCTCCTCGTGCGTTTGAGTACGGTAGCATTCCAGACGTGATCAGTCCACAATATTCGTAAAAACCTTCGAAAGACACACATTTCGGAGTTATTTATTCTTATAATGGCGTTACATTTCAGAGTCCATTTTCCAGCGCCATAGAGAAGCACTGAATATACATAGCAACTGAAGAAGGTATGGCGTGTCTCCAAGCTGAGGATTCTGTCACACACCAGGTTCCTCACTTTCAGAGAGCTGGCCATTTATTTTGTACATGGATCTCTAAATCCGGGCCTAAGTCATCATCAATCCAGCTATCAAGGTACTGAAACTTAGTACTATCTTCAACTAAGATATATCAGTTACTATTCCAACATCGATTACTAAGTAAATTGTGGTTTTCAAAATAACTGCAAATATACACTTCTTTATTCTTCTTCCACCTATTTCGCCACACCTGTGGGGTCGCGGTTGCGAAATGTGTCGCACATGTCGATTTGGCCCTGTTTTACGGCTGGATGCTCCTACTGACGCCAACCCTATATGGAGGCATGTGCTTACTATTGCGTGTTTCTCTGGTGGTTGGTAGTGCGGTGCGTTGTTTGAATATGAAGAGCAAAGTGTTGGAACTGACACAGACATCCAGTCTGCGGGTCAGAAAATTAATCAGACAAAATTAAAATCTCGGTCAACGACAGGAATTGAAACCCGGGACCATCTGAACTGAAGGCCACAACATTGACCATTCAGCCAATGAGTTGGACAACTGCAAATACACACTGTCAAACAAAAAATTAACCACTCAGAAGGAGTGGCTGAAGGTGAATGAAATTACATATACTGAACTGATTCCTATATGGGATGAAAGAGACAAGGCCGTTGGCAGTGGTAGGTGGAATTTTAGCGCCAGTTATTTAGGGTGTCGCACCCCTCCTGGCCGCAATGCATGCACTTATGCGGTTCCAAATGATGCCAGATAGCCTTTGGATTCTCTCCTGAGGCATATTCGTCACAGTTGCTGTAGCTCTCCCTCCAGATCCCACAGTATGGTACTGGGACGAAGTCCCCTTCCAATGTCATCCCACACGTATTCAATGATGGAGAGATCCTGGGATCTTGCTGGCCACGAGAGGACATCAAATGCTCTAGGCAGTCCATAGACACACGTGTTGTGTGTGGACGAGCATTATCTTGTTCGAACACTGTCCCAGTGTGCTGTGCCATAAGGAGTAGGATGTGCAGACGCGGAATGTGCTGTGCCGTCATAGTCTGCCGAAGCACTGTTCGAAGCTACCTGAACGCATATCCTACGGCTCCCAACACAATGATGCCAGGTATTACGCCTGTGTTTCTTTCCACAATATGGGCAGGAACTGTCCTATGCTCTTGACGCCGCTAAACCCGCACACGATGGTCATTGGAGGTTATGGAGAAGTAGGACTCAACACTGAACATGATGCGACCCACGCCAGTCGTCCTCTGTCCATGGCTCCCGGGAGCAAGGCACCACTCTAAGCGCAGGCGTTGGTGTTCTGGTGGTAATGGTAATCGACGCATGGGGAGGTAGGACCCAATCCGGCGGATGCGAGTTTTCGAGACACTGTGCGAGAACTCACAGAATGTTCGCGGAATTTATGGGACCCCGCAATGCGTCGCGCACCATACGACCTCGCACCTCGCTAGGGCTGGTGTTTCTAGGTCGACCCGAACCTGCACGGTGTGATTGGGTGCCCTCACGTACCCACTGTGTCCAGCATCGCGCCACTGTGACATCTAAATGGCTCACATGCCTGGCAATTGAACGATACGACCAACCAGCCTCATGCAGTCCCACAATTCGGCCTTTTTCAAATGCTGTCAATCGGTGGATGGGCTGTCTAAGGCGTCTACGAGGAACTTAGCGTACTTCGCAATGTACATAATCCTCTTTGCACGTCTTGTTTAACTGTATGAATCACAGCAGTCGACTTACAACAACTTATCAACAACTGGACGGTGCCATCACGAATGAACTCTGGTGGGCGTTCTGCAAATTGCAGATTCTTGTAAATCTAATTTACTCACACATCAATGGTATGTCTGCATATCTAAATGGGATAATATTCGACCACTCCTTCTGGGTGCTTAACTTTTTTGACAGGCAGAGTATGTCCATAAATAATTCATTAATTATTCATTTTACCGGGCGAGTTTGTCGTGCGGTTAGGGGCGTGCGGCTGTGAGCTTGCATCAGGGAGATAGTAGTTCGAATCCCACTCTCGGCAGTCCTGAAGATGGTTTTCCATGGTTTCTCATTTTCACACCAGGCAAATGCTGGGGATGTACCTTAATTAAGGCCGCGGCCGCTTCCTTCCAACTCCTACGCCTTGCCTATCCCATCTTCGCCATAAGACCTATCTGTGTCGGTACGACGTAAAGACACTAGCAAAAAATATATTCATTTTGAAATTCTATTATCCTAACAATTAAGATTTGAATTACAAAACTTTTGGAACACATACAGTAGACGTGTTCATCTCAGATATAATTTGAACAGCGTAAGTAAATAAGTAGAACTAATCATGTCATTTTCTTTGTAGTAGTATGTGCATGAGGAAAATAGCCATGAGGGCATACGGTGTTTTCAAAATGATGTATTCAATTAATTCATTTCCGGAGTTAATTATTACACAGAATAAGGGCTTCCCTGTCGCTTCAATTAAACATTTTATAATTATTCTAAAATCCCCGTCGAGCGAGTTTAGTTTTGTTTATATTTCTTTCGATACATTTTCATATAATCGACCATTTCGGGAACCCGATGATTAAAATTCATATTTTATTTCCTGTGCTGAGTTACTAATACAGGATTGTTTTAATGAAATTCAGCTAAGCTAACTGCTTACTGATAATTTAATATTGCTCCCCATCTCTAATATACAGCAAGTAAAACCGCTTTAATCTATTAATTGGCATTAACACGGTAGTGTCCTGCTATATTTACTCCTAGTGGACGATACGCTAAACGAAGTAAAGCCACAACAGCCCCTGTTAACTAGACTCGATATGCAATTTGTTTGATAGGGTATTTTAACGGGTTGCATACATTACCACATAAAGAAGTGAAAGCATTTCGCGGAGTACTCGCGTGAGCCAGTTTAGAATTTAACACGCATTATTTTATATGCCATCATTTAAAGAAAGTATTGCATCATTTTTATGTTTGCATCTGATAAAATTGTATCCTTTCTTTCTGTCTTCCTTTCTTAATCCCTTCACACTCCAGGGTTTATTTCCCTCGGAGTGTCCTGAGCATGCGAATTTCAATCGGGAAAATAAAATTGTGAAGTAGGACCAGTACCTCACCTCACCTGCTACGCCGAACAGGAGCCTTGTGGGCGGATGGGAAGATTGGAAAGTGGAAGATGGATGGAAGCAGCCGTGGCCTGAAGTTACGGTATTTCCAGGAGAAGTGGGATGTGGGAAATCATATCGAGGATGGCTCAGGTGGGAATCAACCCCTCTCTACTCAGTTGACCTCCAGAGGCTGAATAGACCCCGTCCCAAACAACGTACCACTTTTCAAATTTCGTGGCAGAGCCGGGAATTGAACGTGGGTCTCCTAGGGTGGCAGAAATTCACACGAACCACTACACCACAGAGGCGGACTGATAAAAATTTACTCAAGAAAAATATGTTTTCAAATTGGCATTTATGAACTTTTCACTTTTTCCGGTTTTCCTACCACATATCTACTAATAACTTGTGCAGATTTGATCATTATTACGTAATGCACTCATCGTTATCGACTAATGCCTTTCAACATTCAGTCTGCAAGCCTCTGTGAATTTATTAAACTCCACCACAATCCCCTATTTGTAACTAACTCTGTGGCCTGGATTAATTCCATACATCTTATCCATAAATCATTAGATACCGAGTCTAACCATCGTTTTTTGGTCTCCCCATACTTTTATCTTACTGTCTACTACCGAGTCCATTCTTCTCTTGGGCAACCTACCTTCATCCATTCGCCTCACATAACCCCACCACCGGAACCGGTTTATTCGTACAACTTCATCCACAGATTTCACTCCTAACTTAGACTATCTCCTCATTCCGAGCCCTAGAATTATTTCCGATAGAAAATTTTATTTTCAGATAAATGAAATAAAAGATGAAGAAGGAAGCAGCCTTACTTCCTTATTCAACAAAATATGTCGGATGAGATACAGAGAATATGTATAGAAATCAGTTAAAATTATCTGAAAAGCAACATTCTGGTGACAACGAGGAGATGACGAAAAAATTTAATTGTCTTAGAATAACCATTACAACGAAGATTGAACCGATGATTAGGAAACATCAAATTCTACACAACAAGTGATTTGGCTACGCAGGTTGAGTAACGTAGTTGTCAATTTGCATTTGTGAGATAGTGGGTTCGGCAGCTCTAAATCTTATTTTCCGTCGTTTCTCCTTTCTACACCAGGAAAATGGTATAATTTTATCTTACGGCCACAGCCCTAGACTTTTACTACCACATGAGAACTGTCTGTATCAGTGCGACGTAGAATATTTTAAAAATCAAATTCTATAGCCTGGTCACGTCGCCCGCGTGTCTTGTAAAAATATTTCCATGTCTGCGTGCTTCCCATCATTAATGACCTATGTAGAGTTCTAGAAAATGAGTTCTAACAAGAAATAAGAGAGTTTCTTGAACCATGTTCATATAACATATTTTATTCTTCTACGCGTAAGGAATGGGTCCTGAAAGTTTGATCATATATATTTTTTGTTTCAGACAATATAGCCGGAGTATGCGCGAATCGTACCACTCCGTATCATTCCGTACCACTGTGAGTCGTATGATTCCGTACGGTTATGAAAAGCGTATTCATAAGCTTTTGCCGAGTTTTGTGGTAAATAAAACACATAATTTTCAAGGGAAAACCATTTTTTGTTTTTCAAAATATCGACCATCAGCTTCTACACATTTTGCCCATCTTTCAGCGGAGTTACGAATACCGTGCCAGAAAAACGGCTTGTCTCTTGCGATAAACCATTCGTCGAGCCATTTTACACCTTCCTCAAAATTGCTGAGTGCTGCTCTGCGGGCGCGCGCCTCATTGATGCGAAGAGGTGATAGATGGTGACAGGTCGGGGCAGTACGGCGGCTGCAGAAGGATGTCCCATCCAAGCGATTTCAAGGCATCCTTTACTAGATTTGCTGTCTGAAACGGCGCATCGTCGTGTGATAAAACCACAGTGCCATGTCTTATGGCCCATTTCGGTCGTCTTTCGATCAATTTGTGATTTAGATTAATCATTTTCTGGCGATAGCATTGTACATTAACGATTTATTGGATTCGTAATACGCAATATCGCTCTGGTCCCATCAGACACAAAGTACCACGTTAAAAATGTCGAAATCATGTCTCATATGTCCTAATCAACGGAGCGTGTTCATCATGCGTTTCTACTAGAAAACAATGACTTTCCACAGGCTTTTTCCTTTTATGAAATAAGATACGCAATGCGTGCGGTAAGTGTTCTTTTACAGACACAAACGTCGACATGATCACTGAACGATACAACACAGACGCTAGTGTTTGGCGGACTCAACGTGCGTGTGTTGGTACGTTAATATCAGCCGAACAAACTGATGTATGTCAAATTCATACTCTGCATACTGATCGCTGGCGTCGTCTCTTAGTGAAACCGGAAAAGACTTGAGCATACAGCTGGTAATTTGTAAAGTTGAAGTCTCAAAAGAGTTATGATGGCACTATTCAATCATTCAAAATATTTGGTTATATTGGCAATGCTATACACAATTCGTACCTTCTGCCCTAATTTTCCTAAGTCCACCTAAATTGTACCACTATGTCATTATGTTCTCTATTCAGTATCAAAAAAGTCGATATGATATAAATTAAGAAATTGACACAGTTTCTCCGAACATTACTTTGTCGACTGTCAAATCGTCGAGTTTTCAATCAAATTACGAATTGCAATTTTTTTACCCCCCACCACCTGCTATGCTTTTCATTCAGTATTCGAAATTTTTTGTTATGTGAATGCATAGCGTCAAGTGTTTTATACCCTGTTCTCACGTCTTTTGATGTAAAATTACCTTCCTCACCTTCCCACCATTTATTGAAATGAGGCCAGCATGTGTCATAGTTTCTCCAGTGCTCCCAATCAAATGGTAGCTCTGGATCGTAATCGGATCTTTTGTTCAGGATCTACGAGTCAAATAAGAGCACGTGATTTCATTACTCTACGTATGCATTCCGATTTTATAAAGCTTCTCGCGTCAAAATTACCTTATTACGGGGAACAAAAATTCAAGGCTTTAAGTTTGAAATTTATTACCATAACAACCACAGCTGGAAATGCTTGTATAGTCAACGTTATAAATCTGAAGGAGATGTACATTACATTATGTCATACCATACCACTGTCAAGGAGAAAATTGACATTCTTTGCCTAGATATTCAGAGAGGAGTATGTAGGCAACTTGTTAAACTTTAATGTCCAGCATACTGCAGTAACAGGGTAGCTCAGTAACCGCTTCGTATATCGTCAATAAAGTAAAGGAGAGCAAAGCTGAATTCCACTGCAGTTCTAGATGGAGGAATGTAAAATATTCACTCATATTTCCTGACCTGAATGCTGCATAACTGTATCACATAAAGGGCGTCTGTCCACCATGCAAAGATGAACTAAGCATGGCTAACACTTGTTGAGATTATAAAGTATAACCGATAATAAACCGTTTACTACAAGTTCATAGAATACTTTCGGCAACAAACGGGGACAAAATTTTGTCACAACGAAGTGTTTACCAGTGGATTGAACAGTCCAAAAGGGGTCACACGAGCGTGAAGGGTAAGGAAAGATCTGGGTGTCCATCTGCAGCTGTGATGCCAATATTGAAGAAGTGCGTGATATGATCCTGAATAACAGACGAGTGACTTGTCTATGAATATCTGCCAGACCACAAAATACGTATTACGGAACACTGTTCCTCCTTGGTGCAAACAGAGAGAGGCGCGGCCATCTTTACGTTCGCAACAGCGCAAGCTTTACTGCTCTGATAACGCTGAAACCTACCACAGATGTAGACAACAGTGCCACCTATCGACTGGTGACCACACAAGGCAATAGAGCAAACTTGCAGATACTTATTGGCTTCCCTACGTAGCAATGCTTCGAGTATTCCTTCAAATTTTCTGTGCTTTACCAATAACATTGTTATAAATTAAATTTTGTTTCATGTGGACATGTAGAAAGCGCCATTTAAATTGCATCTGTTCATTTCGAATGTTATTGTTTTGAGATGTGTATATTTCACACCATTCTAGCGTGTGTTACTCAGGGCTAGTCTAGAATTAGCACACAAAAACTCAGACATTAACACGAAAAAAAGAAGGGAACATGCCAAAAGAAAGGGCAGGAAGTTCGAAATATCTCGTAATAAAATTTACAAATTGCTAACTTTGACCGACTAACAAGCGAAACACGAAATCGGCGTAGCGCGTTCATTATTCTCAGTTTGCAACCGAACCTTCACACTAGTGCAGAGCTTCTCAAACGTCCAAAATCTCAAGCGTGCAAACCGAGGCGCAGATGTTTTGTGCACTGTGCATCGGTCCAACTCGGCACGATTCAGACCAGCGATTTGTCTCGGGGTGACTCGGCTAAATTCGGCTCGGATGTGGAGCGCTGCGGAGCGAGAGAGACAGGCGTATGGAAAGAGAGAGACAGAGCTATTGTTCAAAATCGAGGAGTGGGTGTCTTTTCTTTCTTTTTTAAAAGTTGCTTCACGTAGCACCGACACAGATAGGTCTTATGGCGACGATGGGACAGGAAAGGCTAGGAGTAGGGAGGAAGCGATCGTGGGCTTAATAAAGGTACAACCCTAGCATTTGCTTTGTGTGAAAGCGGAAAACCATGGAAAACCGTCTTCAAGGCTGCCTACAGTGGAGTTAGAACCCACTATCTCCCCAATACTAGATACTTGCCACACTGAGGCGACTACAGCTATCGAGCTCGGTAAAGAGTGAAGGTCTACACCCTGGTCAAGCTAGTAAAGTTGTCTTTTGCACCTTGCACTGCGTATTGCATCGATCCATGCACTCTGAAAGGCCCTCCACTAGTGTTTAATTCCTCAGCCAACGTTTAGTAAATTTTCATAAGCAATTTATCAAGAAGGGAGTTATACGATTACTAGGAACCAGTATTTAAGTTTAAAACATGTCTACGTACATACTGCTTTAGCCGAGTCTTAAACAAGGTCGATACACTTAGACATTAGACGGCGAAATAATTGATTTTTCAATCAAATTCTCAACTTCAAAATTTTGGTCCTTTCCTTAATTCGAACGATGCTGTTATGTGAATGTAAAACGTACGTCTTTTGAATTCTCCAGTGATTAATCGGACACTCCTGAGGGACACTTTCCAGTAGCTCGGCGTCTCCGAAAACCCTTAGAGTAGTTAATTAGACGTAAAAGCAATAAAATTATTATATATATAATTCGCTGGGGCCATCAAGGACCACGTCAAGTCTTGTTGCATTTGACACTGAACTTGACCTTCTTTAGAGCCCAAATTTCCCTCATTCTTTGTGAGTGGGCCTGCTTACGCTCCTCTGTCCAAGGGGCACCGTGTCTTCTCTTCGGTTGCTCGTCTCGGTTTAGCCCGTTCGTCAATATTTTCTTGCGGAAGAGATCTCTGTTAAGGGCGTCTTCAGCTGAGATATGTAGCATTTGCAGGTCTTCTTTGGTATTTCTAAACCAGGGAATTGCGGTTTTGGGGTTTGAATTAAAAAAGTGAAAGATTTCCTTAGTTAACTTTCTTCCGTCCATTCTTTTCAGATGACCGTAAAATCGTGCCCGTATTTTTCTGATTGTGTCGGTAATTTTCTCTATTTTGCTGTAGACTTCCTTGATGGATCTCTTTTGATGGATTCCATTTCTGTACTTTGATCCCAAGATTCCTCTCACAATTTTGCGTTCTCTTTTCTCCAGTTCTTCAAGGAGTCCTTTGTTGGCATTTAGAGACAGGGTTTCGGCTGCATATAGAACTACTGGCTTCAGAACTGTTTCATAGTGACGTATCTTGGTGTTTTGGGAAAGGCATTTTTTGTTGTAGATTGTGCGGGATGTTTGGTAGGCTATTTCCAGTTTATGATTATTATTATTATTATTATTATTATTGTTATGGGACCTTTTACTATTCTATAGGGCACAGAATTGACTCAGTTTTCTGGTCGAAGGCCTTCTAGAACCCAGCCTCATTACAGACTACATTATTTTAACTATTGCGTATTGCGTGGTCTGTTCTAGGGAAATGCTGAGATGACTGCGTCGATTGGGTGATAGTACCTCCACAGGGATTGCTATTAAGTACCTAGTGTTATTATAACGAAAAATCTTCATTGGGATCATCACATTAATGAGGTAGTAAATGTACTTTTCAGATTTCTTCGTGTGGTAATGGGGGAATTTAGAGGTTGTAGTGAGGATATAAGGAAGGGGTATTTTTTTCAGTGGTAAGACCACAATTAGAGTATGGTGCCTCTGTATGGGACCCTCGACAGGGTTAGTTGCTACGAGAACAGGAAAAGATCCAAAAGAAAGCAGTACGATTTGTCCTCTGTAATTTCCAACAAAGTAGTGTTAAGAAAATTTTGCAAACTTTGGGGCGATAAGATTTGCAAGTAAGAAGACGAGATGCTCGACTATGTAGTATGCTCCGAGCTGTCAGTGGAGAGTTGGCGTGGAGTGACACTATTAGACAAAAACGTTTGAGTGGTGCTTTTCAAAGCAAAAAGGATCAAAATATGAAGATAACTTCGGAATTCAAGACGACGAATTGGCATAAATATTTATTTATAGGAAGAATATCTAGGGAACGGAATAATTTATAAAGGGAAATGTTCGATAATTGTACAAGTTATTTTAAATAATTTAAGAAAAGACGAGGTAAACAAATTATATGGAATCTGTCACCTGGACGACAGACTTCGATGTGCAGTAGATATGTTGAAATGTGTATTAAAACAAAGAGAAACACCCGTTTTAGGAACCAGCGGAATTAACTCGTCATCTAGTGGCAAGGAAGTGAAAAAAAGGTAACAGAAATATTTGAAATATGTTAGTGAATGAGTAGATTAGATCATAAATCAAAAGTAGACGGTGGTTTTTTGAGGCACAAGTAGATTATAATGGAAACTAATTCCGTTATTAGGAGGTGTCCTCTAGACAGTTTTTCGCTGATGTAATGAGAGTAACGTAAATTTTAGGGGTTTTGATGGGGTTGTACCCCTAATGTTCATGCGAAACTCATGGCATACCCGTTGTGCATTCAGTATTCCCATTACCCACATCAGTAAGTTTGCCTTCTAGCCTTTTACTGCCTAAAAATTCGGCCTCGGAGGATAACAATTTTGAAACCAATTATCAGTTTAAGAGATAGATTGGTCGGGCATATATTGATGCACTAAGGAATCACTCTAGTTGAAAACTGAAGGAACTGTAGTGGTGGGCAGAGGTATTTCCCTGAGATACACATTAGAGAAACTTATATAATTCAGTAGCCTTGTGAAGCACAAAATAATGTGGCTTGGACAGATCCATCAAATCAGTATACCCACTGATAACCGAAACAATAAAAACTTCAAATTAATATTATGCTGTTTTTCATAGGTTAGAGTTTTTGAAACAGCCAGTATTAACCAGTGAACACTTGAATTCAATTTTAGCCCCTTCTCTATTGATACATCTGCTAATACCCGTCATGTCGAGAGATTAGTGGTCTATGGAGCAATCAAATTATACAGAGTATCACGTTGCTTTGAGGCGCGGCATTACATTTAATCACATTACCAGGTTCAAAGACGTACATAATAGCAACGTCATCTTCTCTAAAAGGGTTACCTGCATAGACTTACAAAGTAGTGACCTCGAATTAGAAAATTAAGGGGTTGATGCAGATTAGCAATGAACTGGGATGTATCCAAATTGCTACTTCTTTTTAACAGATTATTTTTACAGCGGTATGCCCACCTTTAGCTGATGATGATTGTTCTTCCCCCAAAATCTCTTCATCTGGGCACTGAACATATTCCTCCATTCTTCAGTCCATGATATATTGGTCCTGGTATTCATTTTCTCAACAAAAAGATGACTGCTGACTGCTTTATTTATTGGAGTCGATCTTGAATAATATCCTGTGGTATGCCAGTTGTTCTTAACTTTCATGAGATAGCAAGGTTGAGAATCCTTTCGGTGAGTCTGTCGTTGTTTATTCTGAGAAAGTGGCCACAGAACTTTAATCGCTTTTTCCTGATGGTGTCGTTGATCTTTTCAGAATGCTGAAAAACTCCTGAGAGTTCCGTTTCATCCAGATTCCCTCTGAGTAGACTGGATCAAAGATTTCCTTCTTCTGTTTCTCTACGTTTTTAATAATTGACTTGTCTCCAAATATCAAGGTTTTCGAGACGTATAGTGCTTCAGGTTGGATAACTGAGCTGTAATGTCTTAATTTTTCGTTCCTTAATATTGATGTTTTTTGCATCACCATTTGCAGCGAAGGTCAGACAGCGTTAAAATCACTATGTGCAGTTAGAACAACATCTAAAATGCTATGGGAATGCTGAAGGGTGTTAGATAAGTTGTATGAACTTAGCCCATTTACCCTGTTATGGGTTCCTGGGCACACAATATCAGTAGAAATGAAGAAGCTGATAAACTAGAGAAACAAGGCTCAAAAGGTCCTTTCAAAGGACCAGAGCCCTTCCTGGGGTATCACTCCGAAGTGTGAAACTGGTAATGTTCCAGTGGACAAACCAGTCTCACTTAGACATTTGGAAGAGGCTAAACACAGCAAGGCAGGCACATGAAATTATCGAAGGGCCCAGCCAAAGATATAAAAAGCTCCTAATAAATGAATAGGACCAGAATAAGAATGGTAGTTGGACTGCTGACAGGCCACAATACCTTACATAGGCACTTATACATCCTCAAAATCAGTCAGGATCCGATGTGTAGAAAATGCGATAGGGAGGAGGAGACCTCCGCGCATGTGTTGTGTCATTGCGAGGCTCTTGCAAGCAGAAGACATCGATATCTTGGCTCACATTTTGTGAACCTGGAAGACACCAAGAATGCCAACATCCTGACACTGCTATCCTGTATAGGAGCACTAGGGCTGGACTAGGAAAAACACTTACTATACTATCTATTTGTAAATTCCTTATGGCACAGCAGGTGATCCAGCCCCTTGCTCTACTTGTGGACGCTTAATCCTCACTTTCACTTCCCCAAGCCCAGTCACGTCATACAGCAGCTGTGTGTAGACCGCTGGATCTGAACACGGGGCTACGGGGCTACGGGCCAGTCCACACACGACGACTGTTCGTTGGTTCGGTTCCACAGACAGTCCAGTAATTTGCACAGTCACACACAGTGAACAATTAAACAGTTCAACAGTATTCAACAGCAGGACGATACTCACAACAGCGAACAATAACACAGTCCACACTCGACTGGTTCGGTTCCACAGACAGTCCAGTAATTTGCACAGTCACACACAGTGAACAACTAAACAGTTCAACAGTATTCAACAGCAGGACGATACTCACAACAGCGAACATTAACACAGTTCACACTCGACGACTGTTCGTTGGTTCGGTTCCACAGACAGTCCAGTAATTTGCACAGTCACACACAGTGAACAACTAAACAGTTCAACAGTATTCAACAGCAGGACGATACTCACAACAGCGAACATTAACACAGTTCACACTCGACGACTGTTCGTTGGTTCGGTTCCACAGACAGTCCAGTAATTTGCACAGTCACACACAGTGAACTACTAAACAGTTCAACAGTATTCAACAGCAGGACGATACTCACAACAGCGAACATTAACACAGTTCACACTCGACGACTGTTCGTTGGTTCGGTTCCACAGACAGTCCAGTAATTTGCACAGTCACACACAGTGAACTACTAAACAGTTCAACAGTATTCAACAGCGGGACGATATTCACAACAGCGAACATTAACACAGTTCACACTCGTGATAGCGCCTTCCCTCGCTAACTCAGTCCACACAAATGCACAAGCACACAGTACCCTCAAGTAGTACACGTCTTCCGTTCCGACATCTCCAGCCCTTCTACTCACTGGTCTCTCCGACAGCTCCTCGTTCAGACCTCGGTGGTACACTAGCGACAGCCAACACCTCTGTCACCCTCAGCCCAGCCACCGTACCCTAATACACTGAGCCTCTTATAGACTCCACCACGGAGCCCAACTGTGAGTGACAGTCCGCGGCTAGTCTCCCTTTTTATAGCTCGGATGATTTTCGTGAGGTAGAACATTCTCGTTGAAACGCCATGCAACCCACAAGTAAGCCGGCCGACGAAAAAGGCCGGCCCCGCCTCACAAGCCCGCTGGGAGATCCCAGGTCGCCTGAGTCGTCTGGAAGTACCGAAAGGGGCTACCACGGGGCTGGCACGTAAAAATATTACACTACCTGTTGAGAAAATTAAATGAACATAAATGCTTCTCTCGATCATGGCCATCCATCAACGGTTGCTAATTTCAGATGGCCAGCAGCTACAAGGCAAAGCCTGCACGGTTGCTAGGGTTACACTTGAGTGAGAGCCTTGCCGAGAAATCAGCGTCAAACACGGATACACCGTGGGTATCAGTCAGTGTTAGCGCAGCGCACTTGTTATGGTCCGATCCTGTTCGCTCGGAGATCTATATTCAAATCCCTCACTTCGAAATGTTATTTTCTTCGACTGGTGTTCTCAAGCCGGTCTAAATCCACTTGCAAATTTAGCAGCATCGCCTCGCAAAACCCATTTAAATTCAGCATTTCGATAAGCTAACTTCAGCAGCTGATAATATGAAATCGGTGCCACATATCGAACTAGGTTCCCCAATTATTTGTCAGTATGACCAACCCTCTAACGCTCATATTCCCCCTTCATATTCTTTCCTAATTTTTCTCAGTTTATACAGTTTTTTACAGTCCTGCCCCGTGGTGTAGGGTAGCGCGCCTGCCTCTTACCCGAAGGCCCCATGTTCGATTCCCGGACAGGTCAGAGATTTTTACCTCGGTCTGAGGGCTGGTTCGAGGTCTGCTCAGCCTACGTGATTAGAATTAAGGAGCTATCTGACGGTGAGATAGCGGCCCCGGTCTAGAAAGCCAAGAATATTGACCGAGGGGATTCGCCGTGCTGTCCACGCGACATCTCGTAATCTGCATGCCTTCGTGCTGAGCAGCGGTCGCTTGGTAGGCCAAGGCCCTTCAGGGCTGTAGTGGCATGGGGGTGGGAGTTATACAGCCTTTTATCACATGTACCACTTCCAAATATTTTCAGATTTTCTGATCTGCTCTCTCATTAACCACCAAAGTATACCCCCGCTTTTCCTTTTTGTTATCAATAGTGTTCTTAATGCCATATCGTCACTTCCCTTAGAAATTTCTTCTCACTTATAGAGAAGTCGATTTGAAATAGAGATGTTATGAATAATTCTTTGGTAGATAACCTAGGTTCGTTCGGGATCACTTGGCAGTTTAGCAAATCTGCCAATAACAAGCAAGTCTGACAGTATATTTTATACGCAGCCAATTTTTACGCCACCACGAAATTCCGAGCACTCGTCATGTAACATTGATCGGATCAGGCACCAGAAAAAAATAGCGGGATGGCAATGAGGGGGTGATATTTGGCAGGAAGCCCATCCAGAGCAGCTCAAGTCCTTTGAAAAGCCTCGAGGACGGGTCCTAACCGAGTAGCGCCGACATAATGCACAGAAAAATATAAAACACACATACACATTACGGCATGTCAGCTGCAATCATTTCCGGCTGGGAGATCTGTGATGGATGTTCGAAGCTCTCTCGCTGTCGTTCTACCGTCTGCTTGCGAATACATATCAAATCGAATGCTTTCTGCACGCAGCAGTCTCTAGAATAAAAGTCTACCCCTATCTTGTATTGGTCTGTATTTTACAAAATTTATGTCTAAAGGCAGGAGTGAAATTGCTCTTGATGTCTGTAGATTAGTTAAACAAATAAAACTTACTTACTTCTTTGAATTTATCGGTGGCGAAGTTAGGGCTTGCGGCCTTCTCTTACACTTAACCACGTAAATAACAAGATAATACATATATAAAAGAAATATACTGTTCCTCCCCTGCGAACCATGTGTCCTTGCCACGGTAGGGAGTCTTGCGCGTCATTATATATTTTCCACATCAGGCTGGTCATCATTGATGTTACAACAGAACCTATCTAATGGACTGTTACGCATACTATTCTGTTTTTTTTTAAATCGTTACCATGCTTCCGTGTGAACATTTGGAGAAACATCTTCTGTGAGCAATAACAATTTATCAAGTGATGCCTAAGCTCCTCAACACAAATGATAGACTGCCGTAACCACCAATCTCCTTCCTCAAGAGACCAGGGGGATATTAAACCACGAAACATTTAAACGTACTCAAAATTCATCAATGACACGAGTTCGTAGATTATAATTATTATTATTTAGATTCAGCGCTGTATGTTAATTAAGCGCAGTTTCACGACTCAATACTCTTCTTTCTTAAGTCAACCCTACGTGAAGAAATGCATACACCATTCTCTGTTTCTGTCGTGCGATGTGTTTTATATTAAGAAGGAAACGGGCATCCAGTCCCCGTACTTAGAGAAATTAATCACACGCGATTACAATTTCTCAATTCGGCCGGGTATCAAACTTGTAAACTTCTGAACCGAAGGCCACTACACTGATCACCGAGCCAAATTACTAAGGGGGAACCAACACCTTTGAATGATCAAAAATGCGATTTTTCAATCCATTTCCTTTTTAATTGACATTGAACATTTCTCTTTATAACAGTGAAAAAATTTTTGGTAATATCTCCAATACTTTCGGAGTTATGGTGAACAAGGTGAAGCTCTGTCACCCAAGCAAGCCTCTTAATGGTAAGTTTGCTGTTAGTTTCCCTGATAAGTCTGAAAGTTTTAAGATATTAAGGTGAAAATTTGCATGAATGTATATAACATAGAGTAGATATACTAGAATTATTGAGCTAGCTTCATTGGATAACTTTAAAATACATATTTTAAATGAAAGTTAATGGAAAAATTGACTACTTGAAAATAACTTCATGAGAAAGATATTTATAGTTGATGAACTCCCTTGTTTTCGTTTATCTACAGTAATGTAATCTACAGTATAACATTAATATTCGCGATAAAGAATCATAGAAAAATATTAATGTGTTGCAAATTATCAGGGAAACAGCAAAACAATGGCCACGATACACCGCAATTTTGAATAATGAATTATATAATATTGACATACACTGACTGACATAGCAAATGCAACACCAAGAAGGAGTGGTCAGAACTTTATGCCAATTGCAGGGTAGATTGACGTCACTGAGGTATGCTCATGATGTGAAATGCGCCGCTGTGCTGCACACGTAGCGAACGATAAATGGGACAGGCCGTTGGCGAATGGCCCACTTCGTACCCTGATTTCTCAGCCGACAGTCATTGTAGAACGTGTTTTCGTGTGCCACAGGACACGTGTATAGCTAAGAATGCCAGGCCGCCGTCAACGGAGGCATTTCCAGCAGACAGACGACTTTACGAGGGGTATGGTGATCGGGCTGAGAAGGGCAGGTTGGTCGCTTCGTCAAATCGCAGCCGATACCCATAAGGATGTGTCCACGGTGCAGCGCCTGTGGCGAAGATGGTTGGCGCAGGGACATGTGGCACGTGCGAGGGGTCCAGGCGCAGCCCGAGTGACGCCAGCACGCGAGGATCGGCGCATCCGCCGCCAAGCGGTGGCAGCCCCGCACGCCACGTCAACCGCCATTCTTCAGCATGTGCAAGACACCCTGGCTGTTCCAGTATCGACCAGAACAATTTCCCGTCGATTGGTTGAAGGAGGCCTGCACTCCCGGCGTCCGCTCAGAAGACTACCATTGACTCCACAGCATAGACGTGCACGCCTGGCATGGTGCCGGGCTAGAGCGACTTGGATGAGGGAATGGCGGAACGTCGTGTTCTCCGATGAGTCACGCTTCTGTTCTGTCAGTGATAGTCACCGCAGACGAGTGTGGCGTCGGCGTGGAGAAAGGTCAAATCCGGCAGTAACTGTGGAGCGCCCTACCGCTAGACAACGCGGCATCATGGTTTGGGGCGCTATTGCGTATGATTCCACGTCACCTCTAGTGTGTATTCAAGGCACGTTAAATGCCCACCGCTACGTGCAGCATGTGCTGCGGCCGGTGGCACTCCCGTACCTTCAGGGGCTGCCCAATGCTCTGTTTCAGCAGGATAATGCCCGCCCACACACTGCTCGCATCTCCCAACAGGCTCTACGAGGTGTACAGATGCTTCCGTGGCCAGCGTACTCTCCGGATCTCTCACCAATCGAACACGTGTGGGATCTCATTGGACGCCGTTTGCAAACTCTGCCCCAGTCTCGTACGGACGACCAACTGTGGCAAATGGTTGACAGAGAATGGAGAACCATCCCTCAGGACACCATCCGCACTCTTATTGACTCTGTACCTCGAAGTGTTTCTGCGTGCATCGCCGCTCGCGGTGGTCCTACATCCTACTGAGTCGATGCCGTGCGCATTGTGTAACCTGCATATCGGTTTGAAATAAACATCAATTATTCGTCCGTGCCGTCTCTGTTTTTTCCCCTACTTTTATCCCTTTCGAACCACTCCTTCTTGGTGTTTCATTTGCTCTGTCAGTCAGTGTATATGTTGAATCTACAGTATAACATTAATATTCGCGATAAAGAATCATAGAAAAATATTAATGTGTTTGGAAATTATCAGGGAAACAGCAAAATAGTGGCCACGATACACCGCAATTTTGAATAATGAATTATATAATATTGACATAGATATATAAGATTTGTAGATAAGTAGGCATGTTGCTAAGAAATAATGTGTTCGTCATACTAAATTTTCTTTTAGTATCCGTTTCTACTGCTGCGGACAAAGATGTAGATGTTTAGTACACCCCATTTTTCTATGTTCAAAGGTGTAGGTTCCTCCATAACTTACCGAAAGCCATTTAGTCGTGGAGTCGGACAAACTCGTATCATCTTCCCGAAGTGGTGCAGGTCTGCTCAGGCACACACCTAATGTACGTGAGTAGCATTTTACGGGCAAACAAGCCCTCCGGCAGCAACCTGCATCGAACCGCTGCTACCGAGGACGGCAGCTAATTACGCAACGAATAAAGATGCCGCAAGTAAATGGCACATTTAGAAACTAGCTTATCGTCGTTACATTGTGTGGCAGTGTTGAGGGGAGAAATACTGACCCACAGCACAGAAATACTGACCAGCAGCACAGAAATACTGACCCGCAGTACAGAAATGCTGGCCCAAAACACAGAAATACTGACCCGCAACACAGAAACACTGACCAGCAGTACAGAAACACTGACCAGCAGTACAGAAATACTGACCAGCAGCACAGAAACACTGACCAGCAGCATAGAAACACTGACCAGCAGTACAGAAAGACTGACCCGCAGCACAAAAATACTGACCCGCAGCACAAGTATCGCTTAAAACGAAAATCCGTTGATACAGTTCATACAATACTGAACCTTAGATTACAGAAATATTCTGGTCAGAGTTCTAAGCTGAAATATTATCAAGTAGCGGTTTTTTCTAGATGGAACGACGAAATTCAGATGGAACTCACCGCCATTAGAAAAGAAAAATATTAAATAAATAGCTACTTCAATGATGTTGATTCTTCTCCACTGAAAAAGAGGATCTCTTGAAAATATTGATGACGTTCTTGTTCCTTGCGTCACCATCCCATAGACTGGTCTGATGCAGATTCTCTGCCTCCCTCCATGAAAATATTACATCCCACATCTACACAAACATGTCTGTTATATTCCTGTCTTGGTCTACGCCTACCGTTTTTAACACCTACCAACTCAACAAATTCTGGCTGTCTTACGATGTTCCCTGCCATTATATTTGATGATAATGATTCTTGCTGCTTAAAGGGACCTAGCCTGTAGATCGTCGGGCTCTAATGCTACGGAATGAGACGAAATGTAATGATAATTTAAAATTCATCTACTGACGAGAATCCTGAACTTGATGATGAAGAATGAATTGCTGAATATGAATGTACGCGGATCCAACTCACAATAATTAAATATAAAAATTAGTCCAAAATCAATCCACTGACTATAATTCAAAAGGACGACGATGAACAATGGTTATTAACTTCAAACAATCAGTGGATCCGACTCACAATGCCCCACCTTCTCAGAAACTATCTTAAAATAATAGTATATACTGACCAAGGGACTGCTTCCAAAGCACAATCCTCAATGGGTGTTACTTGTTTCCTTAAGGGTTCCAAAATACATGTCAAAGGCCCCTTATAATGGTGCTTATCGCTAGTAAAGTAGAACCATGGTATTTATCATGTAGCAGCACTAATCACAAGTAACGCACACGTATGGTGTTTCTCACAAAGTGGCGCCACTCATAGCAACGCAAAACCATGGTGTTCCTCACACAGGTGTACTAATCACATGAACACGTACTATCCCGTGGTGTTCCTCACATAGTGGGTAGTAATCACAGGCAACGCCCAGACCCGTGGTGCTCCTCGAAACGCAAGACCCATGATGTGCACAACCAGATGGTGAAACACCCCAATGAGGATAGCCTCTCTTTATCCCCTCGAGGTGTTTCAACCGAACCTGGACAGCGGGCAACGTCCGTCATAGTGGCGGATACTATACACGGGCACTGTAAACCCATAGTGATCCACCCACAGACCCATGGTATTCCTCACATAGTGGTACTAATTGCAAGAAATTTCGACTCATAGTGCACCTCGCGTGATGGCAGTAACCACAGCTAAGGTCATGGTTCAAAATTCATCATCTCTTGGTCGTCCCTTTTAGTTGCCTCTTACGAAAGGCAAGGGATGCCTGGGAGTATTTTCTGGTTAGATTTCGCCAAATCCTTCTCCTCTCAGCATTTTTTGATACATAAAAGTAACTGTTAGAAATTGGTACACTGCATGATAATGGCACAACACTTGTCCATATCATTCTCTAAACCAGAACGCCTTTCTGCATTCTTAATGGTCACATCTACACGTTTGACTTGGAACTGCACAGTAAAACTTTTAATGAGGTGCCTCTCGCTACATCTTGGGCTCTGTCATAAAAGAGAAGAATCGTTGGCTAAAGTCGTATACAATCTGACTGCTCAGCCATGTCACTATTTAAGAGTTTCTCCCTCTCCTGCAATAACTAAGCTTAAAATTGTTTACGAGATTTCTGAACGTCTGTCGTAATGTTGGAAACTATGAATTTTCTTTCTCAATTAAGGAATAACCACTATAGCACTTACTTTCCTCACTGTAGTAAGTACGTCGATGCTATTTTGGTAGGAAATTGTGAATTGGAGTCAAAGTTATTCATAATTTTGGGCAGAAACTCAAATAGAGAAACAAAGTTTTGAATAGGAACGTATAGTCTCAGACGCAACACTGAGTTTTTATAATTAGGATGTTTCGGAGGTAAGTACACATACACTTCTTGACAAAAAAGCAGTTAAGCACCCGGAATGAGTGGTGGAAAGTGAATGAAACTATACATGCTGAAAGACCATGTGCATTTATTGAACTGATTCCAGTATGGGTTGAAAGAGACAAGACCGTTGGCAGTTACAGGTGGAACGTTGGCGACAGGTCAGAAGGGTGTCTTACGACCACTGGCCGCAATGCATGTCCTTATGTGGCTCGGAATAGTGTCAAACAGGCTTTAGATACTCTCCTGACGGACGTTCGTCTACACTTGTTGCAGATGTTCCTCCAGATCCTGTAAGTTTGTACTGGGACGGAGTCCCTTTCCAATTTCATTCCAAACGTGTTCAATGATGGAGAGGTCCGGGGACCTTGTGGGCCACGGGAGGACCTCAATTGCTCTACGCAGTCCACAGACACACGTGCTGTGTGTGGACGTGCATTATCTCGTTTAAACACTGTCCCAGGCTGCTGTTTCATAAGGGGTAGGACGTGAGCACGCAGAATTTCTGTTACGTATCACTGTGGCGTCGAAGTCTGCCAAAGCACTATTAGAGGTGACCTGAACGCATATCCTATGGTTCCCCACACTATGATGCCAAGGATTACGCCAGTGTGTCTTTCCACAGGACAGGATCTGTGCTCTGCGCTTGAGGCCACCAAATCCGCACGACAGGTCACGTACAGACTTTATTTGGTATACATCGTGGTCGTATCATTTATTATTTGCGTGTTGTATGATCTGTCTTGTGTAAGAAAATAAGTGAGGTTATGTCACGATACATATGCTGTATGTATACTAATAAGACTATATTATTTATAAATCCGATATAATGTTGTGCAACACAGGGTAATAGTCTAGAACAACGCATCCTTGTCACTCGAGCTTTAGAGAATGTTCTATCCATTTGTACATAGGTTATTGGATACTCGAGAAAACATGTTGTGCCATACTTTTCTAGAAGCCTGGCCAGGCAAGGTATATAAAGAAACAATTTCAAAAAAGTAAATTTATCAGAGTATAAAATAAAATTTTGATCGCAGCCACCACTGAAGTGATAAATTTACGTCACTCAAAGTAAAAGATCACACTTTCCGTGGCTGTTGAGTAAACAACTATTCCTAGTGTGAAAACATTATCTTCACGTAGAAAGCTTTCGTGCAACTTACGCATGCATACCTACTGAAGGATGGTATGACTGGTGGTATAAGCCGGCGGGCAAATGAAGCTACTACCTACCTCACAAACATCGCACTCTCTCGGAAAAACCACTCGCTAAATTTTAAAAAGTTCATAGGTAACGAATTGTGGACACTCATTCCTACCGTCCCTGCATTTACATACACTTATCTTACAAACGCCATCTCGTGTATTATATCTGATGCGTATAGTGTAAATTTCCAGACATTGTTATCTTGTACTCTGCCTTTTCTCATTTGTCTGTGAGACCTGGATCATAAAGGCACTGGAGAGAAAAGGCATCGATGTCTTTGAAATTTGGAGCTGGCGTAGAATGCTACGTGTGCCCTGGACTGCAAGAAGAACCAATGCGTCTATTCTCCGGGAGCTGAAGATTTTAAAACGAATTGAAACAATACTTCAGTTCTTTGGGCACATTGCGAGACGATGTGCAGAACATCTAGAGACGTTGATAATGGAAGGGATGGTTGAGAGCAGTAGCCACCACGGGGAAGGAAACGACAAGTGAAGACTATCACGGTTTATCTTTTCAATGTTTCTTGAGGAAAACGAAGATCGCCCGGGATGGCGAAGTTACAGGAGAGATGTAACCTGCAAGGACAGTGTGGTCACGACACTCAGATGATGATGATCAGAGCCCGGATTTTGATACATTAATAGGTTAGAATGCAAACTTACTGAAGTAAGTAGCATGCATAGTCTACCTTCACAAGGATTGTGCTATGGGGTTTGCATAAATATTAGGGGTACGGCCCATCAGAACCCCTATAATTTATGTTACTCTTACTACATAATAGAAGAGCGGGTGGCCGACACTTCCTACTAACCAAATTAGTTTGCAATCTAACCTGTTAATGCATAAAAATCCGGGCTTTAATGATGATGATGATGATGATGATGATGATGATATCTGTAGACTCTCTTCATCTATTATCAGTGTGTTGTCCATTACATATAATGTAAGACTATTGTCCAGTTAAAGAAAAGTTATATACTATAGCTTACTGTATGTCATTCTATTCCTATATTTACTTGTATTTTCACACACTTCCTTCATGTTTAATAGTGTGTTTACAGTTTTTACATAAGGTATCTCTCTTGTGCTGATTTTTCATCTGATAAAAATCTGTTAATACGTAATACGTTCAGCACCGAATGCACAGTCATCTGCTAGCCATTACTCCTGTCAGAGGTACTGTGGGCAATCTACAAGGGCCGAACGCCTGTTCCACATTCATGGACGATTAACCCGAACTCACCTGACCGCACTGTACCCTAGGGACTTCCCCTAATCGCAGACTAATGGCTGACCGCCAAATGAGAAAGATCCAAGGAGCAAACACACCCATTCAAACACTATCCTATCCGCCACGAAGTTACTTTTTGCTAGACAGGGAGAATGCGATAAATTTCTAAGAAAAAGATAGTGTAAGGGGAGGAGGGAAACAGAGAAATTGAATTTAATAGATAATAATTAGAGCCCGTATGTTTAAGCAGTAATTGGTTAGAACGAAAACTATTTTGGCTTCTAGGCTATCCCGCTCTTCAGTAACAGCGAGAGTAACATAAATTCTAGGGGCTCTGATGGACCACACCCTTATGTTTATGCAAAACTCATAGCATAACCGTTGTGAGTTTGGTATATACTTATTACCCGCTTCAGTAAGTTTGCATTCTGACCTATTACTGCCTAAATACCCAGGCTCTGGTAATAATACACTGACTGACAGAGCAAATGCAACACCAAGAAGGAGTGGTTCGAAAGGGATGAAAGTTGGGGAAAAAACAGAGACGGCACGGACGAATAATTGATGTTTATTTCAAACCGATATGCAGGTTACACAATGCGCACGGCATCAACTCAGTAGGATGTAGGACCACCGCGAGTGGCGATGCACGCAGAAACACGTCGAGGTACAGAGTCAATAAGAGTGCGGATGGTGTCCTGAGGGATGGTTCTCCATTCTCTGTCAACCATTTGCCACAGTTGGTCGTCCGTACGAGGCTGGGGCAGAGTTTGCAAACGGCGTCCAATGAGATCCCACATGTGTTCGATTGGTGAGAGATCCGGAGAGTACGCTGGCCACGGAAGCATCTGTACACCTCGTAGAGCCTGTTGGGAGATGCGAGCAGTGTGTGGGCGGGCATTATCCTGCTGAAACAGAGCATTGGGCAGCCCCTGAAGGTACGGGAGTGTCACTGGCCGCAGCACATGCTGCACGTAGCGGTGGGCATTTAACGTGCCTGGAATACGCACTAGAGGTGACGTGGAATCATACGCAATAGCGCCCCAAACCATGATGCCGCGTTGTCTAGCGGTAGGGCGATCCACAGTTACTGCCGGATTTGACCTTTCTCCACGCCGACGCCACACTCGTCTGCGGTGACTATCACTGACAGAACAGAAGCGTGACTCATCGGAGAACACGACGTTCCGCCATTCCCTCATCCAAGTCGCTCTAGCCCGGCACCATGCCAGGTGTGCACGTCTATGCTGTGGAGTCAATGGTAGTCTTCTGAGCGGACGCCGGGAGTGCAGGCCTCCTTCAACCAATCGACGGGAAATTGTTCTGGTCGATATTGGAACAGCCAGGGTGTCTTGCACATGCTGAAGAATGGCGGTTGACGTGGCGTGCGGGGCTGCTACCGCTTGGCGGCGGGTGCGCCGATCCTCGCGTGCTGGCGTCACTCGGGCTGCGCCTGGACCCCTCGCACGAGCCACATGTCCCCGCGCCAACCATCTTCGCCACAGGCGCTGCACCGTGGACACATCCCTATGGGTATCGGCTGCGATTTGACGAAGCGACCAACCTGCCCTTCTCAGCCCGATCACCATACCCCTCGTAAAGTCGTCTGTCTGCTGGAAATGCCTCCGTTGACGGCGGCCTGGCATTCTTAGCTATACACGTGTCCTGTGGCACACGACAACACGTTCTACAATGACTTTCGGCTGAGAAATCACGGTACGAAGTGGGCCATTCGCCAACGCCGTGTCCCATTTATCGTTCGCTACGTGCGCAGCACAGCGGCGCATTTCACATCATGAGCATACCTGAGTGACGTCAGTCTACCCTGCAATTGGCATAAAGTTCTTACCACTCCTTCTTGGTGTTGCATTTGTTCTGTCAGTCAGTGTATTTTGATGTCTAAAATTCAGGCTAAAATATCAGTAACATTTTAATAGTTATCCTCAAAAGTAGTGAAATATTCGTGTTCCTATTCGTTAGCATTTATCGATATGCATTGCATCGTATATCGTGACTGATGATACCCTGATAATTATGATGATGATGATGATAGTGGTTGTTGCCTAAAGGGGTCGAACAGCTAGGTCATCGGCCCCTAATGATAAGAGGAGCAACGAAAATTAAAACTTAAAAGTGTTTCCACTGACTAGAATCTAAAACAAATTATGATGAAAAATGACCATGAATCCAAAACAATCAGTGCATCCAATTCACAATTCCTTATTTTTGGAAGAAAGAATTAGCAGATAAGACAACAACGCTTGTACAAATAGCTTTCTTTTAAATAATTCCTCGCTCCAGCTAGCTAAAGTGGAATAAAAATGTGATGTTTACTCCACAAAGTGGGGAGGGGTGACTGTCCCTCCTCGCCCCACCCCCTAATCGCCGCTACTGTTTGTAAACTCGCCAAAGATGCAGAAAAGGAAATTTAATAACTTATACATTCCACTCGATAAAAGAGTTGCTTGTATGAAACAAAAACTGAAACTGCTCGGCGAAATACGTGTGTAGAAGGCAGACGTCTGTTTGGAGCTTCGGCTGCATTCCGATCAGGTTGTCCAAATTAAAATAATGTATGTGTATTCGTCGCTGCAGAACACACTAACCATTGCCGATATGCAGACAGCAACTATAGCGCGGCTGTACCATACACCAACCTAGAACTGTGCGGTGGAAAACGAGTTTTACTAATGCAAGGGGTGCATTAAACCGGTAGCGCTGAGTAAAATGCTGCGAGTGACAGGCCGATCCTTATCTCTTTATATTCTGACGTAACCTGTCCGCTGGCAGTAGTGCCCCTGCGAAAATCAGTTGGTAGACATCCCGTTCATCATTCGTGCATGCTGGACATTTATATATAGAAAGTTCGGCGTTCGGGAGCCACCTGGTATATACAGTACTACATGCTCTTGATAATGAGGGAAACTGAAATGTGAATTATAAATACGAATATCAAAAACATGCAAACACGGAACGTAAATGTATTACAATGGAGATGTAAATAAACTGCAGTCCAGAAAAGTTCTGAAAGATGGATACGAACGCTTAGCACTCTCAACAACACAATAGTAGCCTCCAAAAGCTTTCCGCATAACGACACTCATTATTCAGGTGGCCGGGTTACAAACGAACAATTAATGTACACGTGACTCTTAGTTACGCGCGAAATGAGCGGCCTATTCACTAGTGGAGTCGACCACAGGGAAAAAGACAAGATAGCAGAATTTTCTCGGAAAACTTTAGACTGAGGAAAATTTTTATACGATGTTTCTTGTAGAAAATTAAATTTTAATGCCACTTGTTGAGGTTCATTCTTTGATAAGGATAACCATTTACTCGATAGTTTAGTTTATGTAGCACAAAGATTGCCGAAATTTAAACTCTTCCAATAGTTCGAAGTGGTGAAATACACCAAAATTAAAAGTATCCCGGCACCTACTTTAAACTGTGATGTTCGTTGCCTAAAGGGGCCTAACAGCTAGGTCATCGGCCCCTAACCCTGCGAGGTGCAATGAAATGAAACGACAATTAGAACCTAGAAGTAAGTCAGCTCCCGGAGGAAACTATCTTAAATCGTTCTCTTTTCAGACTAACTTTACGGGAGCGAAAGCTGGGTGGACTCAGTATATCTTATTCATAAGTTAGAAGTAACAGACATAAAAGTAGCGAGAATGATTGCTGGTACAAACAGATGGGAACAATGGCAGGACTGTACTCGGTATTAGGATATAAAGGCTAAGTTAGGAATGAACTCGATGGGTGAAGGTGTACGCATAAACCGGCCTCGGTAGTGGGGTCATGTGAGGCGAATGGAAGAGGATAGGTTACCTAGGAGAATAATGGACTCTGTTATGGAGGTTAAGAGAAGTAGAGGGAGACCAAGACGACGATGGTTAGATTCAGTTTCTAAAGATTTAAAGATAAGAATAATGGATCTAAATGAGGCCACATCACTACTTGCAAATGGAGGATTGTCGCGACATTTGTTAATTACGCAGAGGCTTGCAGATAGAACGCTGAAAAGCATAACGGTCTATAATGATGATGTATGTATTAAAACATCGGAGTGCATCCACTGACCAAACTATAAAACGAATGATGATGAAAAACTGACTATGAATCCAAAACAATCAGTGGATCCAATTCACAAATGCCGTCTTTTCTGAGATGATGCTTGTTTTAAAAAAGGTCCAATATCCAGGTCACCGGCCCCTGGCAAAGTAAAGAAAAACTTTGATCCTCCTCCCATTGTGACACCACTCGCAAGCAATGTAGACCCATGGTGCAACCAAAGGCAACGCCCCGACCCGTTGCGTTCCTCGCATGAGGGTACCTTTCCTAGGTAACATGGATCCATGGTGTTCCTCACGTAATTGCACTAATAACAGGTAGCCTTATGGTTCTAATTTCATCATCGCTTGGTTTCCCTTTTAATCACCTCTTATGACAGGCAGGGGATACCATGAGTGTATGTGTCTGCATCCCCCACTCACTGTGGGTCCTTTAAACTGAAGGCAGAGTTTGCTGTTATTCTTTAATAGTCGACACTAATATGATGTTGATCCGGCTTCTGCCTTTATCACAGCTCTGACTTTCCACCAGCTGTCCGGACCTTTCCATGGCAATGACATCTCGTTCTTCCCGAAGAGCCGTAATCGGAGAATGTGTTGATGCTGGGCGGTGGATTCCAGAACAAAGTTGCCGTTCTAACTCATCTCACAAGTGTTCTGATGGATTTTGATCGGAAGTATCGCCGGGCCATTCCTGTTGCACAATATTGTTATTCTTATACCGTTGGCTTACAGAGCCCGCTTTATGACTCGTAGCGTTATCATGTTCGTATAAACAATGGTCATCACTGAACTGATTTTCTACTCTAAACTGTACGAAATCATTCAGAATATATCGAGATCCTTCTGCATTTACAGTGATGTATTACTGCTACAGTGCCGAGTCCATCGCATGAGAAACATTCCTGCATCAATCGAAACAGACTTTCAACGTATTAGGTCGTGTTACGTACGTGTAGTACGTGTTGAAGAGATGTTAAGTACAGAACAAAAATGGCCAGCCGGACGCGAAATCGTGAGGTTGTGGGTTCGGATCCCACTGGTGTCCGGCTGGCCATTTTTGTTCTGTACTTAACATCTCTTCAACACGTACTACATGTACGTAACACGACCTAATACGTTGAAAGTCTGTTTCGATTACAATGCGGTCGTGAAAATTCAATATTCCTAAATAATATTACAACCTCTTTCAAACTTCACTGTTTGTACTAAACTCTCAAGCTGATAGCGTTTTCCGAGCATTCTCTATACCCAAATCCTCCCACTAGTTTGTCACAATTTATGGTATGAGTCATCACTCCAAATTTTCTGCTTCCACTGTTCCGGAGTCCAGTAGCGCTTTTAATAAGAGGGCAAATGTTTGGTTTATAAGCAGCTGCTCCACTGTGGATCTTTATTATTCTTAACCCCCGACGCTCAGTCATGTGACAGGCTGTGAAATTCTCTGGTGATTCTTTCTACAGGCCAGCCACGATTTTCTAGTACCACAACCTTTAATGCCCGTTGGTCAGTAAATGTTGTTTATTAGTGTTCAGCGGTGTCCGCTTACTTCGGATCAGTTAGTGTATATCCTTACCAAACTTCATCGTAATCGCTCAAGTAGTTTTAAAGCCTATCACCAACAAACACACACCATGTGATATTTATTTATGGAATGCAAAAGTAATCCGGTAACACTTAATGCAACAAGACAGAATTTCTGTTATATATTCTCCAGGATTAACTTAATACCGGGCGAGCTGCAAATTCCGGACAGTTCCCGTGTTGACACTACCTTCTCATACGCCTACACCACGTATCCTACCTGCAGAGCAATCGTAAATGTTGTATAAAAGAAAGCTTCTCCACAAAGGGATTCTGTACAGATTACATCGTGCACATGTTATCAAGCCGATCCAAGCGTGAAGCATACTAATGAAAATCCCAGGCTCTCGCGACAGAAAATTAACTATCCGTTCTTACTTTTATAAATGTCCTTAAGCTAATATGTTTATCTGTTGTAGGATTTATGGAGTTAATTTCAACGTGTGTATAAGTATCTCGAAATACTGTAATAGCAGGAGACAGAGTGGAAAGGATATGGAGTGAATAATATTCCAACATTTTTTAATTTGTTAGGAAGGCATACGTGTCAACTTCGACTCAGTTAAAGTATAACAAATAAGCTCACCGAATAGCAAAAACTTAGTCACCTCTGGATAAATCATTACAAGCATCATTTAATGCTATGTAACTCCACCTCTGTACTTGATAATCACCTGGATTCGGTTAGGAAGTGAGTCCACAACGCTGAGGATCCGATCGCGCAACCAATTTGCTGGGACAGTGATGTAGGCGTTTTACCCGCTGTTCCAATATGTACTACAGATTTTCAATGGGGTTTAAGTCAGGTGATTTTGCAGGCGAATCGAGTTGTAATAGGGTGGAGGACATTTTATGAAACCAATCGCATGTGTGTTTAGTCCGATGAACTTTGCTGTTATCTTTAAAAATTTGGGTATCAGTACCGTACTCACCATACAGATCTTGACTGAAAGGCAACACCTGAACGTCGGTAATGTTTAAATAAACATGCTGGTTCATGTTATTGGTCATATCAGTGAGCGTGTCATGATACGAAGAACACTCCCAAAACAATACAGACCCACCTACGGCTTGAACCTGACCTTGCACACATCCAGGATGAAATGCTTCATCTGGCCTTCGGTACACTCGACTACGTGTGTCATTGGAATAGAGACAAAAATGTGATTCGTAAGACTACAGTACGTTCCGCCAGTCACCTACTGTCGACGTTCGATGATTTCTAGCCATTTGAAAATGGGCTTGCGAGGTGACCGACTCCAAATGTTCATTGCATTCAGTTCCCGTCGCAATGTTCTCTCGCTAACAGGTTGAAACGCGTCTCCGGTCCCTCTCAGTCAATATCTTTTCCCAATCACAATTCTGACGTCGTACTTCGTGGCCACGTGTAGTACACAACTGCTTGTACAGTAGACGCGTAGAACTGCCCGCTGCAAAATACCAACAAATCCAGCAACTTCACGCACCGTATGAGCACAGTAAAAAACGATTACCGCTCTGTCACATCCTTACATCTAGCCATGTTGAAGAACACAGTCCGCTTGAAACATGAATGTCTCACTGATCGCTACTACCCTCATGCTCACGCACAGGCAGTGCGCGTGCGGTTGATTACGGAACTCGTTCGCTGCGCCATCTGTACAGGACAACCGATCGAACTGTGCATGCGCACTAGGGTAACTAATTTCTTGTCCAGTGAGCGTATATCACTCGGTCATGGCCATCCACCAATGCCTGCTAATTTCAGATGACCGCCAGTCATGAGACATAGCCTGCACGGTTGCTAGGTAACACTACCTGGCGCGGTGAACACGCATCGAGTCAGTACGCACCAGAAAGAAATGCCGGCGTTCACTGGACACCATAGAGCTCTTCTGTGTACACGCAAGAGATATCCGGTAGACGGAAAATTTACCGCTGATTATCAATAACGAACGCGCAGCCTACTTTCTCTTCTGTCCTCGAACCATCCGTTAAATAACCTGGATACCGGTTAACAACGAACATGAAGAGTCTCCGATATTTTTTACTCTTATCAGTTTATCAATCAGTCACTACTGATCTGCATTTAGGGCATTCACCCAGGTGGCACATTCACTATCTGTTGTTTACCTAGCCTTTTCTAAAATAATTGCAAGAAATAGGAAATTAATTGAACATCTCCCTCGGTAAATTATTCCAATCCTTACTCCTCTTCCTATAAAGGAATATTTATCCTCTTGAAACTTTAAATTCATATTGTGATCTTTCCTACTTTTTAAAACAGCACTCAAACGCATTCGTATACTAATGTTATTCCACGCTATCTCTCCACTCACAGCACGGAACATACTACTTAGCCGAACAACTCATCTCCTTTCTCCCAGGTCTTCCCAGCCCAAATTTTGCAACATTTTTATAACGCTGTTCTCTTGTCGGAAATCACCCAGAACAAATCGAGCTGCTTTCCTTTGGATTTTTTTGTTCAGTTCTCGAATCAAGTAATCCTGGTGAGAGTCCCATACACTGGAACCATACTATAGGTGGGGTCTTATCAGAGACTTATATTGCCCTCTCGTTTACATCCTTACTACAACCCCTAAACCCCAACAACCCTTCATAATTGTGTCCTAAAATATAGGTCTCTTTAATGACCTTAATTATGAAATATTTACTGCTGCAAATAGTCATACATAAAATATAAAACAAAACAGTCAAACCTCCATACAGAACTTTGTTAAAGAATCCGTCCTCAATTTTCTCTTCAAAACATGGTACTTTTCACAAAGTCCACATTTTCTGCATTTACAATCACTGCATGGAACATGAAAACACTTCGTTAATCAGAGTTTGTGATGAAACCCGTGGACTGAGAGCCTAGTTACTGAATGTCTTAATTCGTAACCTCCCTGGATCCACTCCTGCTTAGTCACTGCGTCACTCAGGTATAACTTTATGTGCTGCATGTTGCAGGAGTATCAAGTGAAGAAACATACTGGTACATGTAGAAACTGTCAAGAAAAGAGATGGACGGAAATATCCCATGGTCTAAATTACCCCGGCTGACCCTAAGTCAGAACATGACTGTATTAATGGACAACAATGTGTATATTTATCTTTCATTCCAGGCAGCATAAAAATGTGGAATAAGAGCAGCAGAAAAGTGTAAGTGATGGAACAAATGTAATTGCTATCAAAAAATATGACAGCTTTATTTGACGCCTGTGACTGCCAGTATATTTTCTCTTTCCTAGTCAAGAGTAGTGTTGGCAGTCATCCCATCCGGGCTGTGCAATAATCACCTGGCAGAGCTCTCTCTTTCTTTCCCCGCCCCCCCCCCCCCCGGCCCTCGCTCGTTTCCAAGGAAATACAACAGAAAGAATGTTCAGCCACACAAACATGTAATATATCTTTGTTGGTGTGATACATTGCTGCGCCGCTCGCTGGACCGAACATTTATGACACGGAGTCGTATAGCGAGTTTTGTTTGGACTCGTAATAGCATCTCTATACTTATGTTCGCAGAGGAGACTAACTCAATAAAGCGCCGTCTCACAGGGAGGGGACTGTATCCTGAGTAAACACAATCTAGGTCCAAGCGAAGCCTACCATCCTCTGTCAAGAATCAATTATAGGAAAGAGATAGCGAAGTGGACAGAGACTATTTCATTATGGGTTCTTAACCTGGCGCACAAGAAGTGATTACCTCTACAGGTTGTTCCCGTAATTATTATACAGGACTTTCAGAGACGCTGGAGAAGAGTACATGAGATAGGGAACAGCGTTCTGAAAACTTCTCAATCGCTGGATATGAATTTACGCTCTATTTTAGGGTGCTATACTGTATGTGTCAAGGTAAGGGGAGATATCAATTAAAAACCATAACAATGGCACTTTATTTTCTGACAATCTCAGTATTCATTGCAGTATCCAGCCATTAAATACTACAAATTATAGATTATTTAATAAGCATTATAAAGGGGATTTAAATGACAATTTCTACACCAATTTCCTATTTTAAAGCAAAAGATTTCAGCAGATGGAGCCAATAATTTGTAGAAAATTGTATCACTGTCCCCAAGTGGTCAAATAATATAATCAGCTTATGGGGGGAGTATATTAGCAGAAAGCTGCTTGCGGTATACAGAATAGACCTTAGATCAGTCAAGTGCTATATGAGAATTGTGTTTTGGTGTATTAGTGTTGCAGTAGAAAATGGTTGCCTACTGTACCGTAAAAATAAAAAGCAAGATGTAGTGTTTACAGTGCACTATGTATTCTGGTATGGGCTAGAATAAAACTGTTACTTTCATTGACCTGTCTCAGTCTTATCCTTGGCTTTGACAATATAAAAGTGGCTGAGGTATGAGTGATGCTAGTAATGCCATTCCATATGCAGCCAGTCCCTGCTATGAATGGTGTGAAACTGTTGCTCATAGGGTCGGTTGATGCATGCATTTCACTGGGCTTGGCAGACTGATGTGTAATAGCAACTTCTGGCTCGGTGAGGAAAGCAACGGGAAATTACTTCACTCCTCATTTTCTTAGTAAGCCTCTTCAGTGACACCTCTATGACAGCTAATGGTGAGCAGTTTTGATTCCTGCCTGAAAGCCTAGTCACTACAGTGCCCTTGGGGAAGTACCAAAAACATCTAACCCTGAACATAATGTAGACGTTTTGCAAGTACGAACTTTTGACGAGACTCGTTCCGTCTTCAAGTAGAGCTGTCGAAATGCGCTCTGTCTCCTTCCAATTGTTGTGGACACTCCCTGCTTTATGATTTCCGAGGATTCTGTAAACAATACCACCCGAATGCGATGCTAAGATGGTCCCTTATGGAAGTTCACCGCTGGTCACTTTTCCAGTACAGTACTTCCTCTAATTACCGCAATGACGGGACGTTAACACCAAGATCCGAAAGTATACCGCAGCCGTACTTTCGTGAGATACAGTTTCTTGAGAAACGCGTGCTCGAGGATTTAGCGATGATGGGACTGAAATTTCTGGACGGTTGATCCGGGAAATTGTTTCTTTGAGGAACGGATAATGCGGGATTTTTACATCGTTATTTAATTAGGATGCTCGCACGGACACATAATTTGAATGTATAATACGGGAAAACGTAGTTTTCGGGAAAGTATATTCGAGGTTCTACTGTATATTATCTTTGTAGTGTTGGATGTTGTTAGTAAGTATAGTTTTGTGAATTTGTTTTCAATCCAGATTCATTGGCTTTTATGAAAATGGTTATATTTGCGCGGTCGTATTGCATCAGCTGTTCTCACGACAGTAGCGTGCTGGCCTGGTCCAGTCACATTTTTGCAATTTCTTACGGAATAACACTGAACATACTGTATAAAATTTAACGAAACCATGCATGTTTTCCGGTGTCTGACTAGGGGCTGATTGGACAGTATTTCACTAGATTGCGGTATTTTTAGAAACTTGTGGCGTTTTTTATTCTTTATTACTTTTATTCTTATATTCTTCTTATTCCTGACCTGTTGAGGATCCAACCAGCCTCCGGGCTGAATACCCAACATACAACACTATTCTCTCAGAAGAAACAACGTAACATGAGTTGCGATTATTTTCCTTTTAGCCATTTGTTTTACGTCGCACCGAAAAGGATAGGTCATTGGCAACGATGGGATAGGAAAGGTCTATCGAACTCGGTTTTCCATTTTCCTGACATGACTTATAATATTCATAAGTTTGGAGAGCTGGAGATTTTTAATACGCGGGAAGAATATTGGAGTAACGGTTTTGCCGATGATCGTAACTTATTTTGGCTGATTTTGGACATACGATATTCATACTTGGAGCCGTCGATATTTAGCGGGAATTACGTACACTCATTCAAATACAAATCGTAAGTTCTATGCAAGCAACTTCTAGTATTTAAAATTCATTTCAGTTTCGCTATTTTAACTTAACATCCGTAAGAACATTTAGTAATGTAAATATTTGAAAAATAATAACTTCTGTAGAGAAAATCCTAGAGAAAAATGCTTACAAAGTATTTGTCTTGTATATGAGACAAAATAGGAATTAATTATTTTCCTTTATTTCCTCAAAATAGGGTTATACGGATTTCTAAAACTTGAGGGGCAAAATTTCACCAAGATTGTGATGAAAATATTCAAAATAAGGTACCATCATTTGGCAAGGAGCAAACTTCTCTGCGAAACTTTTACCTTCATGTCTACAGACACAGGTCGTGAAAGCATCAATCTAAATATTGTTGTTATTATTATTATTAATCTCCTTTCCCTTAGAGCATTACACATTGTTAATGAGAATATGATCGTATCGGAACTAAGGACGTCCTCGTGACAGACCTGACAAGGTTAAGCTTTAATTGATTAATGGTGTATCATCCTCCTGAGAACGCTGTCGACACAATTACATCACGACAGACTCCAGAGGAATGAGCGTGTTAAATGGCCCCATCGTCAACACGCTGTCTTTAGTACAGCGGTCAGTGAGGCTTCGCTACACAGTAGAGCAGTTATTCAAAACATGTGTTGTGGACGCAAAGCATTAGAATAGTCGTAGCAAGAACAACGGGCATTAAATGACCGCTAGTAGTATTGTAAGATATAAAATGAAACTGCCCATTACTTCTAACTTAAAACGCTGCTATATCCGGAGCCGAATGTGTTAGTAGTCATAGAAATTCCCCAGCTGTGTGATCATGTCCCTAAATTGAAAACACCATCAAAATCAGAAGAATCATCATCGCTGTTGTGCTGCCACAAATGAGACACATCCCCAGCCCAATACTACGATGGTTATTGTTGAATGACTTACAAGTCAGTGAAGGGAAAAGTACCAAAAAGTAGCTACAAGGTTACATTGCAGTTTTGACATAAATACATCCTATGACTGGAGGTCAACAGAAAATATCCATCACGAAATTAGAGATTCACAATATGTGAGGTGATGTTACCTAGCAACCCGTAATGTGAAGTATTGATGGATGGCCATGACTGAGAGACATATTATCAAAAAGTGGCGTTAGAGTACAGATGGTCGATGTGACCTTGCAGGCTGTGATGTGAAGTATTCATGGATGGCCTTGACTGAGAGACATATTATCAAAAAGGGGCGTAGAGTACAGATGGTCGATGTGATCTTGCAGGCTGTGATGTGAAGTATTGATGGATGACCATGAGTGAGAGACATGAATTTCCCGACAGAAATGTAACAATAGCAACCAGTGTTCGCTTCTGAACACACGGACAGTAGCGACATCTTCTCACTGTGCGCTTTCTTCATGTAACTAAGAGCTTGAGAATATCTCGTATCAAGTGAACCACACTCTGCTACGGAGTCCAGAATTAAATTCCTTGAACTGACCGGAGAACGAACCCAGTACCTTGGAATACGAAACAGTCACACTACCTGCACACCATGCGGTGTGCTTATAATAATAATAATAATAATAATAATAATAATAATAATAATAATAATAATACATGCAACAGAACAACTAGAAGACAAAAAAGGGAGATCTTGGGCCCAGTAAAGGAAAATGGAGAATTTAGGACAAAGCACACTCATGAACTATATCTGCATATGGAGAAAATAACATTTCCTTCTATGGTCACTTAACACCAATGAGACCATAAATATGTCCACTCAAAACTTTGCCCACTTTCTGAATAAGAAAACCAAAGAGGTCTGGTTCACTGAGGTGGAAAAAGATTTACAAGTATTGAGGATCTTACGTGATGACATCTTGTAACGTGAACCCTTTAAAGAAGAAACGTGAAGGTCTACAGAGTTTTTGAGCAAAACCTTAACCGAAGACAGGCAAGACGGAGGGAAGCTCACCGAAGAAGGATGCGGGAGTGTTAAAGCTCAAGACAGAAAAAGGTTGAAATATCGTGGTACGTAGCTGGCCGAAATGAAAGAATAATAATAATAACAACAACAATAATATATTTAACATGTCTAGAATGTCTGCAATTTTCTCACTGTCCATAAGCCTTACTATTCTTTGTGGATACACGCATTTTTCTTTCGGTTTATTAGAACGCTTTACCTCCCCTGTGAATGTAGTCAAAGGATGCATTATCGGTATCCCCTGCATGTCGTGAGAAGCGACCACGGGGCCCTTAGCAGAGACCTGGCATTGCTTCCCCTTACTTTTGCAAGGCTCCTCATTTTCATCTAACCTCTCTGACCTCCCTTGGTCAACTTCTGCTCTTTTCCGACCCGACCTTATTACAGCATTCGAGGCCTAGGGAGTCTTTAATTTTTACGCCCTTTGTGGCCCTTGTCTTTCTTTACTTTCACTTTTCGAAGTGTCGGATCAATTCCATTTCTTCTCTCTGATTAGTGTTAATAGAGGCTGGTTGCCCACTTGTACTTCCTCTTACAACAGCGGGATGTAATAAAAGGATGCATTATGTATACCCGCTGCATGTCTGTGAACATCATACAAATTGCTTTAATACTTGCTTATATACATGGTACTCTTGCTGCTGAAGTTTAGAATGAACAGGGTTATAATTTTTGTGATAATTTCATAATAAATTCAGAAGTATTTTGAACACTTAAATGTTGTGCTTTTCCAAAAATTACTTTTGTTATGCATTTGTAATGAGTTTGCGTAACAATCAATACAGTTTGTCACTTCATGGATTGGTACATATATCTCACAAACCATTGAAGAGAGAGAGTTGAAGTTTTGTACATAACTGTTAGACAGATATCAGATTAATTTAGACAAATTTTAGGGTTCCAGAAGAAATACATCTCGTATATAATTAGAACCAACCACTGAACAGTTTCAGTATTTTTTGTTTGTAAATGTAATAATTCACTCTGTAGGATTCCCACACACTAGAAATGCAATAATGGTCTACTATGGAAACCATATTATGATGAATATCTACGAAAAGTTTCATTCCAGAAAGTTGCTGGTTCCTCATACACATGTACCAAACCATGAAGTGACAAAATTCATTGAATGTTACAAAAACTCATTTAAAATGTAAAACAAAAGTAATTTTTTAGGACAGCACAACCTTATTTGGTTAAAAATACTTCTAAAGGTATAGTGAAATTATCACAGTAATTATAAACTTGTGCATTCTAAATTTCAGTAGCAGGAGTTCCATGAATATAAGCAAATACTGGAGCATATTCTATGAAGTTCACATACAAGTCCCCTTAATAGGCTACTAAAAGGGGCATAACGAATGAATCTGTACTTACTCTTTCGTTTTCAAATCCCAAAGACATATCGAGGATTCTGTGCTTTTTCGACCGAATCATGAATGGAATGAATGAACCCCCCATCTAACGGCGAGGTTAGGAATTGTGCCGGCTGCCGCACTCCTCTGGGGCAATGATTAGTGACTGACAGACGAAACAAAATGATTTTGGAGAGTGTTGCTAGAGTGATTAATGACAGGGAAAAACGAAGTACCTGGTGAAAAATCCTGTTCCACCTCCGCGTTGGCCAGCACAAATCTCACATGGAGCGACCGTGATTTGAACCATGAAACGCAGTTGTGCGAGGCTGGCACGCTGCCACCTGTGCCACCGAAGCTCTATTATTTATTTATTTATTAATGCCACACTACTTAAAATTAAAAGGAAACGTAATATAATTCAAAGTAATCATAAAAACCCATTTAACGGAAACGGAAAGAATCATACAAACAATTTTAAAATTATTAAATGAATGTATATTATTTACTATTGTTAAAAGTAAATCTCGAAAAATGTAAACTATAATGTTACTAGCCTTACATTTACATTTTATTTATTTACTTTTTTAATTTAATAATCTTCCATTTAAGTTTGCTTATTAGAGTAATTAATCTCAATGTGTAAAAACATTTCTAGCACATTTTTCTGAATAGCTTTAGGTTACTTAAGGTTCTAATTTTTAGCCAGGACAATTCCAGGAACGTATTGTCCCCGGTACAGATAAGTTGTTATACGTACTACTGTGGTGAGTGGGGAAGGACAGCAGGGAGCTTAATGATGACCTTGAGGGTGCTCTACCTCAAGGAGACAGGTAGTTGAAATCTATTCTGAGGTAGTCTAGTTTACCTGTTCGCAGTATTTTGTGCAGAAGAGAATCAGCATGGTACTTACGTCTATCACATAATCGTAACCAGGACAGGTGATGGAGGAATGGAGTGGAGCATTCAGAACGAATCGAATGCAGGCATTAAGTTTAGAACCAAGTGAAAAACTTATGTTATTGTAGACTACATCACCATAATCAAATATTGGTAGTATTAGTCCTTTAACGAGCAGTTATCTGGATTTGACAGGTAGATTATCCCTCATTTTGTACAGTGATGAACCGAATACACGTTGACAAATTTTTGTTACGTGTTCTGACCAACTTAATACTAACCAAAAACTATTCCAAGATTCTTAACGGAGTCTTTCTGTGATACAGGTATTTCATTGATCTTGATAACCTGTATACTGATGCTTTCTGATTTGGCATTCGCTTTGTTATATCATATTATGATGGCTTACGATTTTAATGGGTTTACCTTCAGGCAGTGGCTACTAGTCCATTCGTTAATGTTAAACAGGTCTTCGCTTAATTTGATGGTTGCTTCTTGCATGTCATTCGGCTTGGTATTAATATACAATTAGATTTCGTCTGCGTACAAGTGATATTTATATTTCGTCAGTTATTCTAATATATCATTCATATATAAGGCAACGTTGAAGAAACTTCATTAATTATCTCCGTAAGTTTCAATGCTGGGATTTGTTGATGGACAATTGATGTTCCTAGAGAGAAGGCTCGGTCGAGGTCCACTGCGGCTCATACTTTTCTAAACCACGGTCATGGTTAGACCGTGTCACCAATCTTATCTGGCTGGGATGAAGGCTGATTGATGGTGACGTGCCGGCCGCCCATTGGCTGCTCGCTGACGGAACAATGGCCCTTCGCTAATTGGGTCGCGCCACATTCAAGGCGTAAATCCTCTCGATACAATGCCTTCACCCTCTACTTCTCCAAGCTTTCGTTAAGCTTCATTCACTTTCACTGAAAATGTCAAAAAATGAACTGTGCTCTCGTCACCGTGAAGGGACTTCCAGATGAATAGAAATTCTAGTGCTCGGATTTTTAGGCAGTAATGGGTTAGAGTGCAAACTAATTTGGCCGGTGGGCAGCGTCGACTAGCCCACTGTTCCGAAATGTAGCTAGAGTAACATAAATTCTAGGGGTTATAATAGGCCGAACCCCTGATGTTAATGCAACACTCATAGCAGGATCGTTGTGCGGTTGGATTATACTTGTTACTCGCCTGTGTAAGATAGCATTCTAACATACCGGACAAATCACAGACCGCTGGAGAAAGAAGTTCGCTCACAATTCAAGACATCGAGGATTCTTGAGTGAAAAGAAGCCATATGCAAGTATATTTATGTATAGCAAAATTACTAATCATAATGCATTTGTGTCCAGCTAGCGACTGCAAATGTAAAAACGCTTAAGCTCTGTAGGCTGTCTCAATCGTGAAATTACCAGCGTTTCGCAACAGTGTGACAGTAGGCTCTTCATTTCGAATGGCAAACACTTCCTTGGATTAAAAAGGCCTACGATCTTAAAGCTCTTAGCACTGTCCTACATAAGAGGCTTGCAGTGATGTCTCAGCGGGTTGGCGGTTGCAGAGGGGGCTTCGGCTGGTCCGACAGCTCTGCACTCCAACCGACCAACCGAGCAGAGGAGGAGTGGCCACGGCTCTACCGTGGCTCTATAACTCTGAATTCGGGAGAGGGGCTGGTTCCCACCGTCGGCTGTCCTGAGAATTGTTTACCATGGGAAAATGTCAGGACAGATCCTAGTACAGGCCACGGCCAACAACCCTCTCACCTTCTCCACACATCTCCGTCACCGTAAAACATCTCCCGGCATGAGAGTCGGCGTCACCGTCTAAGAGGCCCGTCTCCTCCTTCATTGGAGGCGAGGAAACATTTCTCAAATGTGCACTAGCCGCCAGCGTCTTGGAAATTTGCAGCAATCCAACTGATGAGCCCACAGCTACACTGGGGAAAAACGCTGGTAATTTCACGATTGAAAAGGAGCTTAAATTCTTTTGACTTTTATCTTGTTCGGAGACTGCAGGGTAGTGGTGGTTTGTCCGGCTGAAGTTCTACTCACACTAGACTGTTCTATTCAAGCACTTTGGCATACCACAAGACTGAACTTGCAGCTTCTAGCTGCTGAGATACTCATCCTAGTGGTCTGATTTTTAGCCAGTAATGGGTTAGAGTGCAAACTAATTTGGCCCATGGGAAGCGTCGACTAGCCCACTGTTCCGAAATGTAGCTAGAGTAACATAAATTCTAGAGGTTATAATAGGCCGTACCCCTGATGTTTATGCAACACTCATAGCAACACTGCCGATGGAGGGAGCACTCGCAGCTTTGATATTGTAGCGATTGATAGACGGAGGAATGAAAAGAAATTATTGATCATACGGTACGCTTTCAATCTATAGTGTCTTAGCAAACTCATGTGGACAATGAGGAAAATAATATTTATCAATCAACCATCCATCCCTTCCTACACTTGGGTCTTAAACTTCGAAATATTACTGTGACTGGACCCTTCTTCGGCGCGAGGAGAACAATTCCGAAATCTTTCGTGACATGGTGACAGAAGTACCAAATATCGAGAAATCTGGTGATGACGATGATACTTATTGTATAAAGGGGCCTAACATATAGGTCATCGATCCCTAATGGTACGAGATGGAATTAAAGACATGATGATTAAAATTTTAAAATACTAGGGGACCCGTGCGAGAAATCTCACATGTTCATAAAGTATGTGGTGGAGTAGCCCACAAGTGAACTAAGGAATACGCAAATCAGTACAATATTAGACAGTCTTACTAACCACTTGCCAACGGCCGTAGCCGTGTTGAAACACCGGATCCTGTGAGATCTCCGAGGTTAAGCAACATTGGGCGTGGTCAGGAGTTGGATGGGTTGCCACGCGCTGTTGGTGGGGGGTAAGGGAATGGAGGAGCGGAAAGGAATTGGCCAACCTACCGCACGTAAACTCCGGCTCAGGAATACCTCTGCGGAGGTTCGGACCTGCCATCGGACAGAATAACCCTTACCTACTTACCACTCAATGTAATCTTGGATTTTTTAACATTTATGGTATCTACTTGAAAGGAAGCAAATGGAAGTGCATTATTATACTGAACGAATGTTCCGGAAGTATTTTTTGGTTTTACTATCATTCTTTTCTTAACTAATAATTACAGCATATTATAATGACATAAAACAGGCGTCAGAGTGGCCAAAATGTGAAGTGGACAGCGCGTATTTTCCTACAGCTACAGTATTTGCAAATCGCACACTTCGTACAACTAATTAAACTCATTTTTTAAATAAATTATCGATATTTATCAAATGAGAGTGCAATTCTTCATTGCTAATATCTATTCTCTTTCTTTTGAATCCTAATTTGTCACAATCGGTTACTTGTGAGCACTGCACCTATACTACTGAAATAATATATTTGATATCCACTGACTAGAATTTTAAACAAATGATGAAAAATGAATATGAAATTAAAACAGTGGATCCAATTCGCAATGCCTTACTTTCTGATAAGATAAAAAATATAGATACAATAGAATAAGGCATTGCCTTGAATTCAAGTTCAAATAACTCATTAAAATACACAAGCACAAACTAAAATAGAGTGAATGGAATAAAAGCGTAGTTCACAAAAAATAAGTACTAATAGAAAATACACTTTCATATACGATAAAAAGGCCACTATCCCTCTTAAAACAGATGACTAAGTCTGCTGACTGCTCGTCATCTCACAGGATGAGGGAGATGGCATTCGGGAGTTTTACACTAGGGTGCAAATATGTCAGGTCAACGGACACAGGATGTGCACCACGGTAAGTTGACCTGCGCAAGTACACACCATCGAGAAATCTGCGCAAGATGAGACAGTTGTCTCAATAATTAAATACTCCGTCTCGATTCTTCGACATCGCTTACATGGAGTTCATGTCATTTAATATAGTTAATTATAACCTACATTATTTTGAAGATTAATTGGATGTATTTATTAAAACGTTAATAATCCTTGATCGACATTTTCACTGACTATTATTCTGTGACTTTTTCAAACATATAATGTTCTGGGTCAGATTAATTAAATAAAATTGTTATAAAATATCACTTCACATGAAAACTGTGATTAGATATCGATGGCTGAGAACGAGAGTGTTACAATTCAAAATCCATGATTTTTAGGAGAAGTGCTTAACGTTTTAGGAGTTTATATCATTTTATCTCAAAAAGAAACTTGTTTCGCAATGTTTATAAGAATTACATCATTTATTATTGGCTGGAAAAGTGTTAGAGCTCAAAATTTGACTTTCGAATTAAGTAACGTGACTAATGTCAGAATATTTAAAGGCTTTAGAAGTGCTTCCTTGCATGAATACATTATATTTTGTGTTGTGACAGTTTCTGAGGTTGTCCAGGTCGAAATAAGCTACAGATTAATCGGCAATTTTTAAAAAAAAATCATTCTTATGAGTTATAAACCTTTCGTTCTCAGCCATTGACATAAACAATGTTTATATTTTCCGATTAAGGTGGACACTATTAGCGCATTGCTGGCATACCACCCAGACAACCTATGTTCGTATTTCTTTACATCTGGTGCTGCAATTATCACTTGGCATTTGAAACCACCGGTTAATATTCATAACAAAAGCAGGATGACTACGTTAATTTAACCTTCTGTCACCTGGCCTCATGCTGAGAGCAGGAAAATGAATTCGCCGCAATAAACAAGCATTTAGTCTACGCTTCTGTTCCGATCGTTGGGATATTTTTCATCCTTAGAGTAGTATGGACATCAGGGTGGGGACATAATTTCAAGTATTTAGGATGTGGCTTCTCTCAGGATGGTAGTATAGTATAGTATGTGAGATTGAATCAAGGAGCAGCAATTAAAATGTAGTGAGCTGTGATCATCATTAATCTGTAAGAAGGAAGTCAACTCCGGGACGAAACTACCACTACATCGGTCAGTTCATATTTGCTCCACGGGAGTGAAAGCTGGGTGGACTCGGAATATTTTATAAGTTAGAAGTAACAGAGATGAAAGTAGCGAGAATGATTGCTGGTACAAACAGGTTGGAATAGTGGCAGGAGGGTACTGGAATGAGGAGATAAAGGCTAAGTTTGGAATGAACTCGATGGATGAAGCTGTACGTATAAGCCGGCTTTGGTGGTGGGGTCATGTGAGGCGAGTGGACGAGGATAGGTTACCTGGGGGAATAATGGAGTCTGTTATAGAGGGTAAGAGAAGTATAGGGAGACGAAGACGACGATGGTTAGCCTAAATTTCTAATGACTAAAAATAAACGAGGCCACGGAACTAGTTACAACTGGAGGATTCTGACGGCATTTTGTAAATAAACAGACGCTTGCAGTCTGAAAGACATTACTGTCTAAAATAAATAAATAAATAAATAAATAAATAAATAAATAAATAAATAAATAAATAAATAAATAAATAAATAAATAAATGAATAAATAAATACATACATTTGTAAACGAAAGAACAACTGATCGTCATCTTGATCCGCTGAGTGTAGTTAGGCGAACTGTGATTGGTGAATTTAGAATGCAGAACACAGCTCCCTTCCGCGATGAACCAATCACACAGCGCGTATTACTCTCTCGTCCGCCGTCGAAGTGTAAATTAAACTCATCAATCATAGCCGTCTTTATGTGCAGAGCATCTAGTTCACCAGTTACACAATTTCATTACATGCCAACTGTAAAGTTCTTCTTTCCCCCCCCCTGGATGTTCTGTGACCTGCCAGTCCTCCCCTTCAAATCTCACCAATACTCATTTATATTACACGATAATATCGGGTTCCTTCATTTTCTTCCCACGGTATTTGCTTACCAAACCAAAGAGTACAGCCATCATGATTTCATTACTGTTAATGCTTTCTATATGAGTAGTGCACAACATTGATGGCGGTAGAGACTGTTTTAAGGGGAAGTAAAACCGGCAACGATCTTCTATTAACCTCTCAGCGGGGGACGACTTTCGCTACCTTGCTACACTGTGCTGCGGGAGGAGTATAGCACCAAGCATACTATGGGTGCAGGCTTTTAGTTAATATGGCATTAATGACAAGTGTTTAAATGAATTTTACCAAAATGTTCAGTTTGTTATTAGTGCATATATACAAAACCGCATGTGAAGTTGAGAAAATATATCTGCCTATTCTAATATCGACATTAGAAATAAACTAAAAATTGTTCACACAGGATGTAAGCAATTATTTGCAGCAATCTGAGACCCATAATCTCCCATAAACATTCCCCTTTGACCTCTGTACTGTGATTATCCATGTCTTCTCACACTAACCCAACATCAATAACATTACGGCCGATATTAGCCCGTGCATCAAAAGCTACATCAATGTCACAATCACTACTTTCACACTCAAATTCTATATCCTAGTTGTTGTTTAACGAAACTGATCTTTCTGTACCATCATTCAGTAAAACATTGTTACTTTTGTAATTCATCACAAGAAAACGTGTAACTGCCATGATGTCAACAACAGAACTTGGTTTAGACGCGATATATCATATGTAATCGATAAAAACTCGACAGATATACGCATCAAATGCAAGATCGCTAATTCGGCTATAGATGTATATTAATACATTCGGAATAGTTCGAGAACTATTGGCTAGATAGAAGCACAAAGCAGAAGCTGCTACGCATATGCAATGTACGGCACTCCACCATGAGGGGAAAAGAAGGAAGAGTTTCGATTATTTAAAATAATATCTGTATTATCAAAAGTAATATAAGGACCGCGAAGGGCGTGAACATAATAAAAGACTCCCTAGGCCTCGAAAACCTTACGATGTGCTCTATTATTCTCTCTCTTCTTGTGGTCGAATTTAGCCAAAATCTTCTCCTTCCACAAATTCGATTCTCTTCATTCACGATTCGATCTACCCATCTCATCTTCAGCATTATTCTGTAGCACCACATTTCAAAAACTTCTGTTCTCCTTTCTGACCTAGTTATCGTCCTATTTCCACTTCCATACAACGTCATGATCCATACGAGTCTTCAAAAACGTCTTTTTACTTTCTATATCAATGTTCGAATTAAGAACATTTCGTTTCTTAACAAAGGCCTTTTTTGCGTGAGCTAGTTTCCATTGTATGTCCTCTTTACTTCTTTCATCGTCAGGTATTTTACAACCCAAGTGACAATATTCATCCATTTTCTTAAAGACTTCATTTCCTAATCTAATATTCCCTGCAAGACCTGAATTCATTCGAGAGCACTCCGTTACTTTGTTTGGATTTATTTATTTTCATCTTATCCTCCTTCTCCAAGCAATTTCTCCGGATCTTCTACAGACTAAGATGAACTAATAACATCATCAGCAAATCTTAAGTTTTGATTTCCTCTCGTTGTATTTCGATTCCCTTTCCAAATTCCTCTTTGATTTTTACCCCTTGTTCTATGTAAACAATGAATGGATAGTGGAAAACTACAGCCTTGCCTCGCTCATTTTTTAATTGCCATTAATGTATTCATAGCCCTCGATTCTTTATCACTGCAGACTGATATTTGTTCGTAATACATTCTTCAAGGTATCACATCCCAATCACCTTAGGAATCTGAAATGGCTTGGTCAACCAACATAATCGAATGTCATTTCTATATCTACGAATGCCTCTAGGATCAAACGTGTTCCTACATTTCATCTGAAGCCAAACGGATCTCTCAACTCATCTTCCAATTCTTCTGTAAATAATATGTATTAAAATTTTTAAGGCATGAGATACTAAATTAATGGTGTCGAAGTTTTCATACTTGTCAGCACCGGCTTTCTTGGGAATAGGTACAATAACATTCTGTCTAATATCAGATGGAACTTCGCCTGTATCACACATCTTACACACTCAATGGAACAATCTCGTCATCCTGGTTTCTCCTAAGTCAGCCAGTAATTCTGAGGGTATGTCATCAATCCCAGGTGCTCTCTCAAATTCTGACCTCAACATTAGGTCCCCAATTTTTTCATCATCAACAGTTTATTTTTGTTCCAGAACCTTATCATTTACTCCTTTCAATTGACACAACTGTTGTATATAGTCCTGCCATTTTACTGCCACCTCTTGTTTCCCTAGAAGTGTTGCATCTGAGTTCTTCACATTCATACACGCTGCTTTCCCCTCTCCAAAAGGTTTTATTTACTTTCCTGTACGCAACATCTACCTTTCTTTCCTACAACCACACAACTTCCAACAACCTTGCACTTCTCTTTCAACCGTTCTTGATTAGCTGTCTTGCACTGTATATCTACTTCAGCCTTTAACCACAAACATTGTTTTCCATCCGCCTTGCTTTTTGCATTATTGTATTTTCGCCCTTCCTCAATCAAGTCTAATATCTCTACCTATCTTCAGCGGTCCTACTGATTTCATTCTTCAAGGCTGTCCAATCTTCCTCTACTGTGTTTCCTTCAGCCTTTTCATTTATTCCTCGTCCAACATTTTCTTGGAAACAATCCTTTACTCACTTTTCTGTTAACTTGTACAAATTCCATCTTTTTGCATGCCTTTCTTTCTTCAATTTCGTCAACTTCAGTTGGCATTTCATGGCCAACAATTTGTGGTCAGAGTCTACGTCTGCTACTGGGAAAGTTTTGCAACTCAACACTTGGTTTCTGAATCTCTACCTGATCATAATGAAGACTATTTGATACTTTCCACCGTGTCCAGGATTTGTCCGCGTGTACAGCCGTAGTTTTCGGTGTTTGAATGAGGTATTAGCAGGTACTGAAGTATGATCTGTGCAGACTTAATCTGCTGACTTCCTCTTTCATTCATTGGTCCCAAGTCCGAATTCTCCTAACACATTACTTTGTCTTCTTGGCCTACCACTGCATTCCAGTTTCCCATCATAATTATATTTTCTTCTCCTTTTACATATTGTATTAAATATTCTATCTCTTCATATATTCTGTGTGACGTAGTAAACATACAATGTATAAAATGTGTGAATTCAAAAGTCTAAATAACTGATTTTACGTAAAAGCATTGATTTCCCTATCAGAATAATTGCATTTCGTACAATAGTGCGACATATTACGCATAATGACGGATATGAACCATTTCCCCAATTCTTAACATTCCTCAATTTTTTTCACGTATTTACCACTTGAACTAAAAGTTAAATTATGCATTGGGTACTATTTTTATGAGCTGGAAATGGTACCAATGGAGAATATAAACCTAAGGCTTTATTAATAAACCCGTTAATAATCCCGCATTGTAAGATTTTACATTCTGATAATAAATTACTAAACAGTAATAAGCCAATCCGAAACCATCACATCCCATCCAATTAAATTTGGTCTAATAATCAAAAACATCATAGAAACAAATTATTAAAGCCCAAATAATAAAACGATTAATTACCAAATCACCATGTATTGATTCCTCACTATAAAGAATCACTAACGGCAAAATAATTAACACAAATGCCATAAACAACAAAGACATCCAATCAAATAGAAAGTTACAACAATAGAACTTCTATTCAAATTAAACATCTCTCACTCAATGAAAACTACTAATTCATATATAATAAAGTGAAACCCTGTTATAACTAAAATTATTGCTATAATAAGTAGAAACAAAAAGTCAAAAAAACAAATAGGCAACGACCATAAAATGGTTTAAAGTAGTTTCCTACAACTTTGGCATCACAAACCAACAGAATAATAAAATACACAAATCTCCCTTGGACACTAAAACATTTAATATTAATTAGTGCAATAATAATAAAATAAATCCACGACTATACCCTTGAATTTGGACGATCACATCATTCCAAATATACTGGGGTATTTCAATGATTGTTATTTTTACAACTATTTTTACGTCGCACCGACGCAGAGAGGTCATATGGCGACGATGGGATAGGAAAGGGCAAGGAGTAGGAACGTAATTACTGTGGCCTTAATTAAGGTACAGCCCCAGCATTTTCCTGCTGTAAAATGGGAAACCACAGAAAACCATCGTCAGGGCTACCGACAGTGGAGTTCGAACCCACTACATCACAGTGCAAGCTTACAACTGCGCGCCCCCAACCGCACGGCCAACTTGCTTGGTAAATGATTGTTAATTACGTTACGAATTCAGTGTGACTAATTCTAAAATGTTCAAATTCTAGGAAATCATCTGTTGGAAATATGGTTCTGCTACAATGTACGACCGTTACAACAAGAAGTGCATTTCGAAGAACGAGAAAATTTGCCGCTACAAAACTGTTGTCAGACTCCAGTTTTTAAATGTCGTGGAGACCTTACTGATGAACAGGAAAGGCGCCATGGACGACCTGGAAAAATTCGAAAGACGTATCCTTCAGAAAATTCATGGGCAGAGATGGCTCTGCGATGGAACCTACGGACAGAAAGCGAACTCTGAACTGCACCAACAGTTCTAAACGTCTAACACTACCATGCGGCTGAAGTTGTATGGACACCTTCTAAGAATGGACAACGCCAGGCTTACGAAGAAGAAAAACTTAGCTTCCGCTTGGATTTTTGACACTCATGTCTCGCACCAGCCTAAATGGTAAACTCGTGATTTCTTCTGAGAAAGGTTGTTAAATCTCGCGAACCTCTTTCACAGTCAAGGAATTTTTAAAAAAATTAATAGCTGGGCTCGATAGGTATTGGGAAAGAAAGCTAGCATCCAAAAAGTACTATTCACAAGGCGCTTTCTAGTGGTATTAAATAAATAATAATGACCAGTTATGGCGAACAATTTGTGACGAATTTACCTAAAGTGAACTTTACACTGCCGGCCCCGTGGTGTAGGGGTAGCGTGCCTGCCTCTTACCGGGAGGCCTCGGGTTCGATTCCCGGCCAGGTCAGGGATTTTTACCTGGACCTGAGGGCTGGTTCTAGGTCCACTTAGCCTACGTGATTAGAATTGAGGAGCTAACTGACGGTGAGATAGCGGCCCCTGTCTCGAAAGCCAACAATAACGACCGAGAGGATTCGTCGTGCTCACCACACGACACCCCGTAATCTGCAGGCGTTCGGGCTGAGCAGCGGTCGTTTGGTAGGCCAAGGCCCTTCAAGGGCTTTAGTGCCATGGGGTTTGGGAACTTTACACTCATTTCTCAACTAGTTACCTCCTTCCTCCATTACAGTTCTGAAAAATATATCTGTACTTCTGAAATCCTACCGGATAAGATATATGAGATACGAGAAGTGTCATTCGATTTTCGGCAGAATCTTATTATACCTATTCCAAAGAAATCCGGCGCTGACAAGTGTGAAAACTACCCCACCATTAGTTTAGTATATCACACCTGCAAAATTTGAACACGTATTATTTACCGAAAAATGGAAATAAAATTTGAAAGAAGATCATTTTGACTTCTGAAAAAATTCAGGAACACGTAAAGCAATTCTAACTTCACGTCTGATCTTCAAGGATCGAATTAAGAAGGACAAGTCTATATACATGGTATTCGTTGATCTTGAAAAGGCATTTGATAATGTTGATTGGACCAAGCTATTTGTGATTCTGGAGGTGATCGGGATCGAATACCGAGAACGAAGAATTATCTGCAATCTGTATAAAAATCAATTTGCAGTGATAAATATGGAGAGCTTTGAAAAACAAGCAGCAATCCGGAAAGGAGTGAGACAAGGTTGCAGTTTATCCCCTCCTTTTCAATGTTTACATAAAACAGGCAGTAAGGGACATTATAGAGAAATTTGTGAAGGGAATCACAATCCAAAGAGTGAAAATCGAAATCCAGGGATTTGATGACTGCAGGAGATCCGGAGAAATTGCTAAATGGTATGGACAGAGACTTGGAGGAGGAGTACACATTGAAAATAAATAAGTCCAAAATCAAAGTAACGGGGTGCAGTCGAGCGAAGACAGGTGATACAGGAATATTATATTAGGAAATGAAATCTTAAAGGAAGTAGACGAATATTGTTACTTGGGTAGTAAAATAACTGATGATGGTGGAAGTAAGGAGGACATCAAATGCAGACTAGCACAAGCAAGGAAGGCCGTTTTTAAGAATAGAAATTTGCTCACCTCGGACATTGATATAGGAGCTAGAAGGATATTTTTGAAGAATTTGGTCTGAGCATGCCATTGTATGGAAGTGAAACATGGACGATAACTGGCTCAGAAAGAAGGAGGGTTGAAGGTTTTGAAATGTGGTGTTACAGAAGAATGATGAAGGTGAGATGGGTAGATAGAATCACGAATGAAGATATACTGAATCGAATTGGTGATAGGGGAGCGATTTCCCTAAATTTGAGGAGGAGATAGAATGATAGGGTACATATTAAGACACCCAGGTCTTGTACAGTTGGCTTTTGAGGGAAGTGTAAGTGATAACAACAGTAGGGGTGGACAAAGGTACGAATATGATAAGATGCAGCAGTTACGTAGAAATGAAAATTTAGCGCAGGATAGGATGGCGTGGATGGCTGCATCGAACCAGTCTATGGACTGACGACTCAAACAACGACAACAAGGTTATTGCAGATATATTGACATCTCCGCTTTCGTTCGAGATGAAAATGGTGAGCGCGTATATTTACCCCCACTGTGTATTGAGACTTTTAGAGTAAATTCCATCCATTTCCGTATCTCGCCCGGTATCTCAATGTCTTCCCCTAGTAGCACTAGTCAGGCTGCCAACCTGTTGTGTTCCACCAGCTCTGCAGATATCAAAGCGTGTTCTAATCTCAAGTTTATCAATTATTCGATCTCTCGGCAGAATTGAGCACCTAATCATGAGACGCCTGTATCATAGCACTAATACAATTGCGGTACTGTGAACCCTGGCATATTACCGGAGTGTTTAAGCTTAACTGGAAACCTTGCAACCAAACTATAGTCTGTATTACGTAATTACAGTCTTTCTCGTTACTGGAACTGTTGATTCCATACGAAAATATCGCCCACACACTGAAGAGTTAACAATTTATAAGTCCAACGTTCGTCTATTTTGAGAGATGACATCGTCAGGAATCATGAATATCGATACACAACTGAGTTGACTACTTTGATTCACATTTGACTCGAACGAAATTAATCCTCTTAATGAATGTCTACACCTTAGTCAATTTCCTGACGTTTGGTCGGGGACGAAGTGAGATGAAATTATACGACACGTTTTACGGTTTGATGCCCTTCCTGACGCCAATCCCATTTGAGGAGCTAATGAAGAAAAATTCATGATGGTGAATGGAGATGGGTAAGGATGCGGAAGAAATCAGAGGTGGCCTGTGAAAAGGAACTGCCTCGGGATTTGCCTCGAGGAGAAAATGACAAACCACGGAAAATAATATTCCGAACACCCTATTCTGGGCTTCGGTCCAATTGATCCTCCGAATGAAAAAATTGGTTCCACGCGTGGCCAAACCGCTTGGTAGGTTAATCATATCTTCTTCTTCTTATCCTTTATCTGTTTACCCGCCAAGGTCGGTTTTCCCTCGGACAGCGAGGGATTCCCCTCTACCGCCTCATGGGTAGTGTCCTGGACCTTCAGACTCTGGGTCAGGGGACATAACTGGGGAGGATGACCAGTACAGCGCCCAGGCGGCCTCACCTGCTATGCTGAACAGGGACCTTGTGGGGGGATGGGAAGTTTGGAAGGGATAGACAAGGAAGAGTGAAGGAAGTGGCCGTAGCCTTACGTTTGGTACCATCCCGCCATTCGCCTGGAGGAGAAGTGGGAAACCACGGAAAACCACTCCGAGGATGGCTAAGGTGGGAATTGAACCCACCTCCACTCAGTTGACCTCCCGAGGCTGAGTGGACCCCGCTCCAGCCCTCGTGCCACTTTTCAAATTCCGTGGCAGAGCCGGGAATCGAACCCGGGCCTCTAGGGGTGTCAACTAATCACGCTAACCACTATACCACAGAGGTGGACCAATCTTATCAGTCCATCATTTTCATGCTGACAACATTTCTTCAGACAGAGTGGGGACCCGTACTCCGAGAACGTAAAATTAAACAAAAACAAGGAAGAATGAACTGAAATTTATATGTGGTCCCTGGAAGGCTTCAATGTAGATAATAATATTATTTTTTAAGATTCAGTGACGGGTTCACTTTTTATCTATTTCCATTGACCCAACTGGCCAGCGGTAGGATTGTATCCCCCAGCCATCACAAAAGAAAATGATTAAGGCCAAGCTGACTTGATCAGGCGGTACGGACCAGGCTTGCTGAGCCTAATTTGGTAGCACTGTGGTATTTAAAGGTGGAAAAATACGTCAGCCTCGAGTTAGTAGATGAATCTTCACATACAGAATCTCCGGTGGAGCAAAATTCTGACTCCTCAGAGTCTCTGAAAACCGGAGAAGAAGTTCATGCTGCATAAAAACGTAATCATTACTATAATAAACAATTAATCTGCTCGTAATCGAAAACCCGCTACTCACGTTCAAGGGCTATAACTCCTCGAATCTGAGTTATATAAGGTCAACTGTTATACTGTGTGTATGTCTGACGAGACGGAACACAGGAGCATGTTTCCCTTCTGTCCTTTAGCCCCTGCCACGTATGCAAATACACCTACAGAGTCCTAAGGTGGGTGGTTGATAGAGTTTCATGAGCTGATTCCATAAAGATACAACCTCACCTAACACTGCAAAGGTATCCTCTTTTTGATGATGATGATGATGATGATGATGATGATGATGATTAGGGACCGGATTTGCAACTAGTAATAGGTTACATTACAACAAGTGAAAAGTATCTTGAAAACCGCACAACGCTCTTGCTTAAAGAGTTGCATAAACATTGGGGGCATGACCCTCCAAAACCCCTAATATTTTTGCAACCCTTTCTACGGAACTTACGCCCAAGCTAGAGGATGATTTCGACTCGTTGAAATCTAACAAGTTACTGTATGAAAATATGCTCTCTCATAATAATAATAATAATAATAATAATAATAATAATAATAATAATAATAATAATAATAATAATAATAATAATAATAATCCATAGAGCGGGACACACTAATGGAAGTGCTTAAGGAATTTGAAGTAGAGAATAAGACGACAACCCTTATTCATCAAACACTAAAAAAACACGATCGCAGGTAAAATTTTTAGGAGAAGTGTCAGAGCCCTTTGAAATCAAAACAGGTGTGAGACAAGGAGAGGGCTTCCCTCCAATACTGTTCAACTGTGTTTTAGAGAAAGTTATCAGGCAATGGCGAAAAGATATGAGCAACTCAAACTTTCCAAATGGAATTAAATTAGGTCACAAAAGAACTGGGCTTAAATGTGTATGCCTCGCATTTGCATATGATATAGTCCTTCTTGCAGAGAATTTGCAAATTGCAACCAGGCAGATTGAAGTCCTCAGAGAAACCGCAGATAAAACAAGATATATTTTGCGAATATCTTTAGAAAAGACGGAGTACATGAACTGACCCAACTTGGACAACGAGGACAAAGTACGGTGACATCAAAAGAGCTACAAAATTCAAGTACCTAGGAGAGATTTTGACTCCAAACATGAATGAAAAGGCAGCAATTCAATAACGTGCAAGAAAGATGGAAACTGCATTTAGATTATGTCAAAATACCTACAAATCTAAGTCACTCTCCTACCAGGCCAAATTCAAGCATTACAGCACGATAGTCAAACCTGAATATGTATACGCAGCTGAGACAATAGCTACGAAGAGACACTCAGATTTGGAAAAGAAAGAAAGGAGGTTCCTTAGAAAGAATATTGAGTCCAGAAAATCATCAGAAAAGTTTACGTTTCGCATGAGACCAAACAAATAACTATACCAACAATTTGAAAACATCTCCACCACAATGAAAAAGAGGAGACTCGCCAACAGGATCCTCACCTTCTAGGAGAACAGGAAGACGCAAGTCCCACGGGAAAAAGAAGTCCACCGAGTTTTAGAAAAATGTGGGATCACGGCAGAAGAGATAACAAACAGAAAAATCTTCAGGCAGAGAGTTGCGGAGGTGAAGGACGAGGAGGAATAGAGTATTCTCGGCAGAAGAACGAGCATGAGCAAGCCAACGGATGAAGGAATACTGGCGAAAGAGGAAGGAAAAGGAACTTGAGAAAGCAATGGAAGTTGATTAATCGCAGGCCATAGATACTTGAAATAATAATAATAATAATAATAATAATAATAATAATAATAATAATGTAAAAAATTGTGCAGGCTGATATTTGACACTCGGCAGGTTCTAATCCCCGGCCGTGCTGAGGGAGTCGCTCGTTAACGGAGACTCCCTGGACTCAGGAGATAAGACTGGCTCTTTGTCTGGCTACCAGCTGACGACAAACCCGCCCCCTCCCGGCTGCCTCGTCTTTCAATAGACATCATCAAGGCTCCCTGCTCCCCTCAAGGATATTAGAAATGAGCAGGACGGAGCACTTAAAACCACCGCACCCTCCCCGCCAACCCCAAGATACACATAAAGGAGAGTTACTTTCGATGGAGAATGAGAGTTCTGCGTAATACTTTCCATATATTAACAGTTTCTTCTACTGCTAGCGCTGTTGTTGATGTTACTATCGTCATACATATGTCTTAGAACTTGAGGTTTTCGCGAAATTAGCCATGCAATATGTGTGACGCAGGCTGCGATGTGAAGTGTTGATGGATGGCCATGACAAAGACGCCTAATCTCGTCTTAATCTAGAGAAATGGCTATTTAATTCATGGTAATTTCATAAGTCGTGAGTCAGTTTTCCCTCTCTCCGTGCACTGAATCCTACACTTGTAGACAAATGTCTCTAGAAAACGATCCGTTAGATGCATATCAATTAATCCTTATCAATTCGAGTTTCATTTATTTAATTACGTACTAATGATCATTTGTTTTCCCAAAGGGAAATTCCATATATTATGGAGGAAATAAATTATTACATTTCTGTCTTGGTTAACAGTAATATTTATTTGTATTTCCTACAAGTTTAGGCTGCCTAAATCTAAGTATACCATGTTTAACCATGAAGAGTTTTCTGGAGTTTTCCCTCTTCGTATGCACTACTGAAAAAGTGATTTTAACTATTCGGACAGGGACATTAATGGCCAATTCTGTTGAATCACAGTATAGATTCTAAAGAATGCCCACACTTTTGAAAAAACACAGCTAAGAATTTTTATATGTTTCCTCTTGCTCCGATGAAAACTCCTACTAACCTTTCTTTGAAGTAGCTGTTGGTTGGTATAGATGGCTCACTTCTCTGCGTCTACCTCTGCTAGCTGACTGGAGTCGATCTCACATCTAATATATGCAAAATCCTCTTCTCGGTCAATTGCGATTATATCTAATCTCCAGTTACTTCCACCGTCAAGAACACGTGATACCTCTGCATGTACCTCGTAACTTTTCGGGGAGAATGCTGCTGCAGTTCCAGATCTTATTCTGTTGTGCCTAACATTGCTAAACGATTCCCCACCGTGGACAAGAACTTGATGAATGATCACATTATAATCACACTTCATACCTTCCATGGAAGTTCAATTATCCCAGTGAACTGCACGTAAGTGTATTTAGCTTTACTAGCAGGGAATTGTTTAAAACAGTCTTCAGGGGCAACGCTTGCATTTTGGTTTAAGTGTAAAATACTAGAGGACCCGAGATGATAAAGGGGTCCAACATCGTGCCTTGGTATGAAATGTCCCCATCCGTTACCCATGTACTTGATTATGATCACAATGCTTGTTGTTTAAAGAAGCCTAACATCTAGCTCACCGCCCCTAATGGTACGAAATGAGACGAAATATAATGACAATTTAAAATTATAAAGTGCATCTACTGACTAAAATTCAAAAAGACGACGATGAAAAAAATGAAATGTCGTATGGCTTTTAGTGCCGGGTTATCCCAGGACTGGTTCGGCTCGCCAGGTGCAGGTCTTTCTATTTGACACCTGTAGGTGACGTGCGCGTCGTGATGAGGATGAAATGATGATGAATACAACACATACACCCAGCCTCCGTGCCAATGGAATTAACCAATTAAGGTTAAAATCCCCAACCCGGCCGGGAATCGAACCCGGGACCCTATGAACCGAAGGTCAGTACACTGACCGTTCAGCCAACGAGTCGGACGACAACGAACAATTTCAACAGGGACACTGGCTAACAGTTAAGTAATATGTGGTTGCCAGCCATTAAAGATTTTCGTAGGTAGTTCCCTTCCCTGCAGTATTGTTATTTCGTTTCGTTGTTTTCCAAGTTCATGCGTTCCTCATCGCCAGATCTTTCATTCCAGGCTTGTTGTGAATGTGGCACTTTCATATGTGTGTACACCTGTTATGCGACCCTCTCAGACTGATTCTGGTGGTTTCATAAGCTTCCACTTCAAATATTAGCGCTGTACCTCATCGGGTGAGCCATCTAGTGACGAATGAATGTACCATTTCCACTTCTATTATAACGTCTAAATTCAAACCTCATTGTCTGAGAAGCCTTCCCCGTGAACAGTAAAGATTTTTCTCTGAAGACGCAGAGCAAAGTTCTCTGCGAAACGTAAATAATTTCACCTTAATTTGTTCACACGGGATAATCCCAAAACCCTATATCATGTCTATAATGATTATGAACTTAAAACATTGAGTGGATCCGACCCGTAATGCCTTAGCTGCTCAGAAACGAACTTGAAACAATGGTACAAACGGACCAAGGGGCTGCTTCCAAAGCACAGTCCTGAATCGATCATGCTTGTGTCTAACGGGGTCCAAAATCCCTCGCAATGATACTTTCCCCTAGTAAATCAGAACCATGGTATTTCTCATGTAGCGGTAATAATCACAAGTAACGTGGACTCATCGTGTTCCTCTCACTGTGGTCCTACTCATACGTAATGTGTTACGCACTGGTAACGCAGACCTATGGTGTTTCTCAAATAGTGGTATTAATCACAGGTAACGCCCAGACCCATGGTGTCTATAACCAGATGCTGGTACACCCCAGTGAGGACAGTCTCTTTTTTCCTCCTTCGGATGTTACAACCGAATCTGGACAGAGGGGAGCCTCCATCATAGTTTCGGACACTATACACGCGTCGTGCAAAAGCATAATGATAGACGCACAGACTAATTGCAAGAAAAGTCAACTGATGGTGTCCCTCTCGTGATAGTACTAAACACATGTAATCTCATGGTTCTAATGTCACCATCCCTTGGTCGCCCCTTTTAGTCACCTCTTACGTCAGGCAGGGGATACCGTGGGTGTATTCTTAGTCTGCGTCGCCAACCCACAGGGGATACCCAGATACTTTTCTTGAATGTTTGTTTTTAGGATTAGTATTACCTGTCAATTATGTATAACAAGTTTAGTTGAGAGTTACTCTGTAACATACACACAAACATCCATAATTTCTGTCATTTTAGACATTTGCTTCTTCTCGCCCCGTTTTCACCTCCAATGACAATGGAGACATAAAAGGCACCCGGAGTATCACTTTGGATACTGTGGATTCAGCACTAATATAGGTGGTTTTCGATTATTTCTACATGTTCTCTCGCCAATACACCCTTAGAGGTACTAGGGGTGTCATGCCACAACAGTATTTCTATCCAGATAGTATTAAGGTATATGTGTACCAAGTTTGGTTTAAACTGTACGTTTGCCTGTCGTTCTTAATCGTTCAGGTTCGTTGATACTTTTACGTGAAGATATTGCTCCTTAACTGTTTGCAACCCGCAAAGTACAGTAGTCCCAGTAACTTGATTTTAAGATTACTCAAAGCGGTCTGAACTTCGAGATCCATTAATGCCTGATGATCCACCGGCAGAAAAATTCCGAAGAGAATACAAAAATAATGAAGTAAATAGGTTCAGTAGAACGGTTGGATGGAATGAACAAATCTCTTTTTACCAAACGTGTTTAAAATGTAGACTTAATCCCTCGCACACTGACACATTAACGCCATTTGTAACACATTTATTTACTGTACCTTGCGGAAGCTAGAATTGCTCTTATCTACACAAGGCGTCAGACTTTGTGTGTGCGCGGTAAATGTTTCCCCGCAGCACGCTAGAAAAATAAAACGGAAGAACCTTACTCTTTTAAAACTGAATCGCATATTTTAAGAGTTCTTACTACTGTATATTTAATACTCTTCGTTGCAAAGCTTTATTGTCATGCAGGGTAGTATAGACTCTTTGTAATGCAGGGTAGTATAAACTCATTGTAATGCAGGGTAGTATAAACTCATTGTATGGCAGGGTTGTAATGCAGGGTAGTATAAACTCAAAGGAGTCCTCGTCGCCCGGAGCGTCACTTGTGATTGGTCGTGACACAGAGGGGGATTGACCCTCATCCGTCATGATTAATCAAAGTGTCAATCCACGGTGACAGGATAAGGTCTGCTCCTCTGTTATTAAAACTTAAGTGATGTGTATTATACTCCTGGTATTAGATACCCGATTCTAGTGATTAAGCACACGTTTATCGTGAGCGACATGGAATTACTGGAATATAAACGCCATACGAAATGAGCAAGTGAAGTGTATTTCAAACACTCCTGCGCTGTGAAATACCGAGCGTCCACAATTAAACTGACGAAGTGAGGTGCAGCAGGTGCTGTAATGATCGTAGAAGTATCAAATTTAGTAGATATACTAACCAAACAATGCGCTGATAAATTATGCCACAAAAGTTATTACTTCCATGTCTTGCCACCAGGAGAAAATATGACGCTTCAAGCAGTCACAACGTGCAATTTTCCGTACATCTGACGTCAGAATGTTCTTCTGGTGGAATTTCATTGTGTCAATTCCTTATTTGTTGCAGGAACAACCACTGCATTCGACTTTCGTAACATTTTTTTGTGGTTTTACAAGTTTTTCTTCGAGAAGATGATCCCTCGTGGGCCTGTTAGGTGTGCAGTGACATCTGAAGTATGTGATTTAAGCTTTGTACGAGCGAAACTGTGAACACGCCGTTATAAAAACCACATGTCGCTCGCCAGGTGAAAGTTTTGCTGCGATAAATCTTCAGTAAATACCGCATCACATCTACTCATTCTCCAGATGCGTGGCCTTCAAGATCCCCCGACCTAAATTCATGTGACTTCTGGTTGTGTGGATATTTAAAGGATCTTCTCTATCAGGGACATATCCGGCCTCTGCCTGATCTACAGGCTAGTTCACAACGACATGTCACTCTGATTTCACCCGATAATCTTCGGGGAACTGTGCACCATGGAGTGTTATGGATGTAGCATGTTGCATGTTACCGCATCCTCTGTAGGCATTTTCCAGATGTGTGGCCTTCAGGATCTCCCAACCTAAATCCATAATAACTACTGGTTGTTCCATATAACTTCTGGTTGTGAGAATATTTGAAAGATCGTGTCTATCAGGGAAATATCCGTTCTCTGCTTGGTCCAAAGGCTAGCATATGACGACATGGCACTCTGATTTCACCCGATATGCTGCAGGCAACTGTGGACCATCCCGCGTTACAGGTACAGCATGTTACCGAGTTGGGAGGCCATATTCAAACAGTGTTTGTAATTTTAAAAAATCCTAATAAACATGCCACCGTTATTATTTGTTTAATATTTTCTGCCTATCACTGCTTACAGCGCCATATTTTTGCCTGGTAGCAAACTTGGTACTAATAATTTTTGCGGCATAATTCGCGAGAGCATGGCTTGGTTAGCATATCTACGAAATTTCAGACTTCTGCGATCATTTCACCCCGTGATGTGGCGCGCTGAACACAGTTTAATTGTTGTCACCGGGTATTAGTACTGGGGAAGACAGTTGAAGGAGGGATCCTACTGCGATCTTTAACCAAAAGAGGCTAACTAACTAACTAACTATGTAACTAAACACTAACCACATGGCACTATAGCCATTGAAGAGCATTGGTCAACCAAGTGACCGCTGCTCAGCCGGAAGGCCTGCAGAATACGAGGTGTCATGTGGTCAGCACGACGAATCATCTCGGTCGTTATTCTTGGCTTTCTAGACCTGGCCCGCTAACTCACCATCAGATAGCTCCTCAATTCTAATCATGTAGGCTGAGTCCTCAGATCCAGGTAAAAGTCCCTGATCTCGCCGGGAATCGAACACGGGGCCGGAACCAGAAGAGGCTAGAAACTAAAAGTGATTTTTTTGTTCGAAAATACTCCAAACTTTGAGATACATGGTACGGTAATTTTGAAACATCCTACGGAGATATTTAAGTTACATCTGCGCTGCCAAGTCAGCCAAGCAACTTAACATCCCTTAAATTAAGAATGACAACGCAAGGTATTCTGAAGACAGAAGTTAAAAGACTATGTGAAGATATGATCATTAATGCAGATATAGCTAGAAAAGTAATAAAATACTGGTTAAGACTCAGAAGGGCAGAATGGAGGGAAATATTGAATTTAGTATACCAATACCAGATGAATCATTTAACCCTAGAGTACAAACTTTATTCGGTTGATTCGCAATACAAACATACGTAAAGTTTACTTGCAGGTCCATATCTACGCTAAAACAATAAGTAAACTCCACATTGTTACCAGAAGTAATATATTATTTAATAACTAAGAAGTAGAGTTTGCATTATGTTTTTAATAAAGACTAATATGTAGCTTCTGGTCGGATACGAACTATGTTCTTTCTTGGTTATTTTCCTGTGTTTGAATCAGTTGTTTTCCATACATGCCCATCCATACCACAGAGTTCATCCAATGCAAAGACAACAAAAATCTATTCTGGAAGTTGAGAGTGTGAGGCTAAGCTGTTTGAGCTTCTGTTATTCTCTTCTTAGTTCCCTTTTGAGATTTCGCTTTCGATGGACGCTTAATTTGCTGGATTAACAGAAGCTTGTAAATCTGAATCACAGTCGAGATTATCTTTGGAACCATCGTCACTGGGGGACTAGGTCGGATCGTCATCGGAGAGTCTTCGTGCTCAGATTGTTTCTAAACGGTTGCCTTACCCGCACTCATCTTCATCCAGCTCCTCAAGAAAACGGCAAATGAACTCCTCCTATTTTACGCTTCTTTATACATTGTGTCCTGGAAAGCCACATGCGTTATGTAATGCCCGGTTGTTCATGCGGTAATAGGTTAGATTGCAAACTAATTTGGTTAGTACGAAATTTCGGCCACCCGCTCTTCCATAATGTAGAAAGAGTAACATAAATTATAGGGGTTCTGATATGCCGTACCCCTAATGTTTATGCAAACCGCATAGCATAATCGTTGTAAAGGTAGACTATACTTGCTACTCGCTTCAGTAAGTTTGCATTCCGACCTATTAATGCATAAAATTCCGGGCTCTACGAAATCATCTAGAATGAGCAATCTAGCCGCATACGTCAACACTCAAGTACTGTTACATACTAACAATATGCATAGACACAAAAAACGCAGTGACCTATCGAAAATGAATTCTTCCGGCATTCGCTCCTCACTCACGCATTTATCAGTGAAAGCACTGCGTGGAGATGGTCTGTTGGGGGTAACGCGGAAAGGAGCAGTGAAAAATTACATAACGCATACACGTTAATTTTACGTATTTTAATATTCTAGGTTTAAATGATGATTATTGGCTAACGAAAGTAATAGTAATCGGAGATTACTGACGAAAAGAGATTCATAAAAAAGATAATAAACTCATCAAGAAGGTAACGATTAGAGTGCAAGATATTGAGAAGCAGATTATTGTGACGGAATGTGAGACTAAAAGAACATTATTGGAATTTTGCGAAATTATCCAAAATATGTCAGAGAGGACAGAGAGGTTTGTAAACAGACAAGTAAGACGTATTGTATGGTAGACAATAGGGATATATAAAAAGAATCATCAGAGAGAGAGAAACATAACGAAAATTCTAGCTTACGTTGTGGAGCAGCGGGAGCCAATGGATTGGCGTGGATGTGATAGTACCCGAAATAAGGCGCATGCTGTTGTACAGCTGTATATCAGCATTATCAAGAATATATTTTCTGCTAACAGAGAACAATTACATCTTAATTTAGGAAGCTGTACTGAAATATTCAAGCAGAGAAGACTCGCCGGAAAGACAGATATGATAAAAGATAACCACAATTTCGTAACCTCGAGCTTTGCAAACAATACTGAAGCAATGCAAGGCAAAGTTGTGAGACTGTGTAAAAGAATAAAAAATAGAATAAGAAGCCTTCAAAAGGTTCCCATAAATTCCCTACATCCAAAAGTACTTTCTGTTTTTTTAAATCACGTCTTAATAAGTTAGGTGCCTTGAAAACACTTCAGTTGAATAATAATGAACAAATAATGTGATGTATTCATTGGGCTGCTGCGATTCTATTGAAAATGTATGACTCTCTGGTTCACATTTAAGATAAAACTTGAGATCCCCACACTCAAGGCTATGATCAATAGACCCTAGATATGTAGGCAGTAATAGGCGAGAATTCAAACTAATTTGGCTAGCAGGCTAGCCCGCTCTTCAGTAATACACCGACAGTAACACAATTTCCAGGGGTTCTAACGGTCCGTGCCCCTGAATTTTATGCAAATCTCACAACAGAACTTTCGTGCAGTATAGAGTGAACGTGTTACTCGCTTCAATACGTTTTCATTCTAACCTATTAATGCTACTGATCGCATAATCAACAACCAGGCAGCTAAGTTGGTAAGTAAACATCCATTTCAGTTCAAGAGAACCTGTCTCAAAATCCCAGAAAATGCAGGAGTCAAACCTGAGCCAAGCGGATGGGAGATTACTATTTGAAACTGATAAACACATTCATTAGGATAATATAAAATTGATTTTACCTATAAATAGTGGTACACAATATAACTGGCTTATTCAAGCTTTATTAACTCCTGTCCCTATTCATTTTATTCTGCATTTTCCCACCATAGACCACGTGGTTTATTATTCATACATCAACTCAGTCATCAATCCCCACAGTTTTTGAACTCTGTAATTAACTGCTAATCCATTATTATCAGCGATCATGTGACAATGAGCGCATGGATGTAAAATAAATATAGACGTTCCATATATTAATTAGGAATTACACAATAGAACTCAGTCGGGATTCAGCTGGTGGTAAATATGTGTGGACTGGACTGACAAAGAATACTTACGAACATGTAAAGTGGAACCTATTGCATTTGGAAGAAATATACAGGGTAGTCGTAAAACGCGTGAATCGGGTATGTGATTGTTGGTCATCCTGATAAATTATATTTTAAATAATTACAAATCTCATGCTGTCGTCATTTTATGAGCTGTGGAACTTAGCCAATCAGATCTCTTCGCGGATGATTTCAAATGGGCTTTGCGAGGCGGTGTTGCCAAATCTGCTCGTGGCTTAATACCGCCTTGAGAGAAACAATCGAAGGAGCATTGTGAGTCAAATCCACTGTACGGCTAAAGGAATATTTAGCAAAAGCAATATAACAGCAACTTTTTTAAAATAAAGCATTAAAAGGTGCTTGATATTGTATATCACGCACATATTTCAGTGAACTACTAATTCGTATCTACTCCTTTCAGAAAATGGGACAGTCACATAAAAGATGATAAGCAGGTAAAAGTGCAGAAGGCTTCTGGATATTGATTCTAAACTTCTCAAAATATCACCCAAATATTCCATGTCCTGACAAGCTGTGTTACAATATTATCATATAATAATGTACTTTTTAGTATATCCTGAATCTTCAGAAAGAAAAAATGCCTTGTAAGCTGATCTCTTGAGCTAGTTATCCATAGATTAATCCACATATTCTCCGTTTATTTTTCAGTTCCTGTTTGAAAAAGACACTTCATACATTAACAGAGAGTAAGGGGTGGTTGGGGATTCTTTGGCAAGTTCATCAACTCTTTCCTTTCCTTCTGTGCCGTTATGATCTCGTACCCACTTCATGCAGAGATGCTTGTTGTAGTCCAATACATGTGATGTTGTATTTACAGTAAACTGATTTGCCTTGAATTGCATTCAAAGCAGCCTGAGAATCCCAGCATATAGAGATGATAGAAGAGGGTTTTTGTTTCTAACATGGATATGTTTCAGGGCAAGGATTCTATCTAGATTTAGCGTAAGCAATTTAGTGCCGACAGTTTTGCGGCACCGTAATCAGGCAACTCACGCGATTCGACCACGCAAAGGACAATTATATCCGACGACGATTGGGTGTCGCACAAACTGCAGATAAACTACGGGTTGGTAGATTTACATGATATGGACACGTCCTTCGCAACAAAGAGAACTCTATAGTGACGAAAACCACGTATTTGGAGCCTGAAGACCAGCAAACGCGAGGTCGATCGGATAAACGTTGGATGGATTCCATCAAAGACGACATGGTACATGTGCTAGTGGGGTGCATTGTTCGAACTTCAGACAGGTAACCAAAACGGAGCAAGATGTGCCTTGCTGGGTATGCAACCACCATCACAAATGAGTTGAGCGAGTAATCTAAAATGCCGGAGAAGGTTCCAGAGTAATGTTATAGGTATTTATGTCCCACTAACTACTTTTTGACGGATTTCGGATACGCAAGGGTGCCTGAATTTCGACCCACAGGAGTTCCTTTACGTACTAGTGAATCTACCGACACGAATCTGACGTATTTGAGCCCCTTCAAATACCACCGGACTGAGCCAGGATCGAACCTGCCAAGTTGGGGTCAGAAGGCCAGCGCCCCAGCCGTCAGACTCATGGTGTTCCTCATATAGTGGTACTAATCACAGGCTTCTCCCAGGCCCATGGTGTTCACCATATAGTGGTACTAATCACAGGCTTCTCCCAGGCCCATGGTGTTCACCATATAGTGGTACTAATCACAGGCTTCTCCCAGGTCCATGGTGTTCCTCATATAGTGGTACTAATCAAAAGCTTCTCCCAGACTCATGGTGTTCCTCACATAGGTTACTAATCACAGGCTTCTCCCAGACTCATGGTGTTCCTCACATAGTGGTACTAATCACAGGCTTCTCCCAGGTCCATGGTGTTCCTCACATAGGGTACTAATCACAGGCTTCTCCCAGGCCCATGGTGTTCCTCACATAGGGTACTAATCACAGGCTTCTCCCAGGCCCATGGTGTTCCTCACATAGGGTACTAATCACAGATAATGTTAACCCATGGTGCTCCTACCCAAATGATACTAATCACACACCTATGGTATTCCTGACGTGGTGGTACAAATCGCAGGTAACCTCATGGTTCCAAAACCAGCATCTCTTAGACGTCCTTTTCAGTCGTCACTTACGACAGGCAGGGGACACCATGGGTGTATATCCGTCTGCGTCCCCCACCCACACGGGTTTTAAAAACTGTTATTTTATATATCCAGTATCTAAAACAGAGATACATCTAACTCACCATGCTATGTATCTCACGTTTTCCAAAGTTGCAATCAATCCAGCGTTCAGAGGAGAGCATTGATTTTTACCACTATGCATTCCTCACATTATATTATTAAAAATTTACAGATTTTAATAACTAATAGCTAAAATTCCTATCAGCCCCTTCCTCTACATGCTTTTCCCAGTTTCCTGGATGCTAGTGCTCCATCTAGTGCTTATCATTCGATTTTGAAGAAAGTGTAATAATGCACAAGGCTTATGGCTGCAAGACAACGATGGCATCTCGTCCTTTCTAGCAGTATTCTAAATCCCTACAAAGTCCAACATGGCTGAAAACTAACGAAGTAAAATACACTCATGTTCAAAAAAACAGAACAACTTGAAAGACTAGAGATAGGAAGTTCATATTTGCAGGACAAGTACATTAATATGTTCAGCATGTGTGCTGTTGCGTAGTAGGCAATGGGTCCTCCATGGGCAGTGATAACTTGTTCCATGCTTGATGGCATCGACGCGTATAAGACGCGAATGGCGTCCTGGGTTGTAGCCATCCATGCTGTATTCACCTGCTTCTTTGGAGGTTGGCACTGGCCCACGGCGCGGAACCCGTCTTTTCACCATAACCCACAGATTTTCGATTGGCGACAAGTCCGGTGATCGGGTGGGCCATGGCAACAGTCTGACATCCTGTGACAACAAGAAAGGACATGTTCGTGCAGAAAGGTTATGGCTACGGGTCGCAGGATGTCACTCACGTAGGTCAAGCTGGTCACAGTAAACTGGACACGCACCAACTGTGATTTGTGGTTGTACCCAATAGCACACCACACAATAAGGCCTTGAGTTGGCGCTGTATGTCTTGTGCGAATGCAGTCAATGTGACCGCCTCTTCCCCAGTTTGCGACGAACCAAAATGCAGCCATCATTTTCAAACAAACAGAACGTGGATTCGTCCGAAAACACTATCGGCTGCCATTCGTGTTCCCGATGACGTCGTTCCATACACCAGTGGAGTCTAGCATGTTTATGCACATTATTCAAAGGCAGGCGGAGTAATTGACGATATGCCGGTAACCCAGACCGTAATAAACGGCGATGGACTGTCACTCCTGGTAGTGTACGATGTGTTACACTGTTCCACTGTTGCGCCAAAGCCGAAGAGGACGCAGATCTGTCCTGCAATGCCATTTGGATGAGGTGTCCATCATCTCGGGTGGTGCGACCTGACCCATCTCGTCGTCTTCTACGTCCTTCTGTGAACCATTCTGTACACACCCGCTGCACCCAAGCAACAATTTCCCGGATAAATGCATCACATTCTCTCATGCCAATAATGCGCCCTCTTTCAAAGTCACTAATTTGACGGTACGGTTCTCGCATACGTCTGCGAGCCATCCTGCACGTCTGCTCAAGTCACACTGATCCATTACTTTCAGTTCATTGCGACAATGAGAGAGGCAGGCACATTATACCAGTCGGGGGTGGTGCGCAGATATACCGATATGGACCTTGAACCTGAGAGCAGAGATGGTTCAAATGCTCATGATTTCTGCAGACCATACTAGTGCACATGTCCTGTGAATATGAACTTCCTATCTCTAGTTTTGCATGGTGTTCTGGTTTTTATGAGCTTGATTGTAACAAGATGTATAAACGCTACATAAATAAAATTACAGGGGCAAGCAGTAATACCTTACTCTAGCTAAAAGTATTGGCGGTAGGCTCTCACTATTGTAATGGCGGCAAGGTTTTTGACTGTTTTCTAGACTTGTTTATTAGAAATAAGAGACTAATATTATGTGGATAATAAATTTTATTCATTAGAATGTGGTACACTTGGAATGAGGGTAATAACTCGGTCTGTGATGTGAGAAATAAGAGACCTAATTTAAGAGCTCGGGAGTCAACACAGCGCCATCTTGTAACAGAGTATGCGTGTGACGTCACACATATAGCACAAATGTTGCCTTCCTTTGAAAGGCTATTTCATCATAAATAGATTTCAAATTTTCAATTTATCTCATTTTAGTTTGTTCTATCTGTCAATTGAGACATTAAACATAATCGTAAAATAAATATTCCCGGCCATATACGCGTTGTATTCAAATACTAAAAGCGTCTTAAAATGTTTCCTCCCGACTACTCGTTGTCGATAAACCTAAGTCTACGTTAGAAAATGAAAAGGATTGTATTTAGAAAACCAGAACGGGAGATTAATATTGCATACTGGAAAAACTATATAATCCTAATAATCACATATTAAAGTTGGAAGTTAAAACGATTTAATTGAAATACTGGTGATATGGCCAGCCCCTCGGTGTAGGGGTAGCGTGGCTGCCTGTTACCCAGAGGTCCCGGGTTCGATTCCTGGCCATGTCATGGTTTTTACCTGGATCTGAGGGGCTGTTTCGAGATCCACTCAGCCTACGTGATTACAATTATTGAGGAGCCACCTGATGGTGAGAGAAGGCAAAGACTAATGGCCGAGAGAATACGTCGTGTTGACCTCACGACACCTCATAATCTGCAGGCGTTCCGGTTGAACAACGGTCGCTTGATAGGCCATGGCACTTCGAGGCTGTTGCTCCATGGGGTTAGGTTGGATGGTTTTGCTGGTGATGAGGAATACCGGGAGAAGAAATCATGGCATTCATGGAACAGGTATAAAACGGAAGAAAGTAGAAGGAAGCACTTGGAAATGAAAGAAAGGTGCAAGATATTAGCAGTAACTGAAGAGTTGAAGAAAAAAGAAAGGTAGTGGGATTGTGATTCATTCATGGGATCATGATGATGAGGAGGATGAGATAGGGACAGGGTGAACCGCGCTGTCGGCACGAAGCCTACTCGTATCGAAAAGCACTACGTCGGTCTGCTCAAGGATTAACGTCTCCACCGACGGACGAATCGCCATCAACAGCGTCATATGCAGTCACTCTATATGAAAATCACGCAGAGGTCTGGAATTTGAATCCATGCTTTTAGCGCACATCTTATGATTAGAGTTTCACAAATAGGAAAAGTCCTCTCAGTTTTAATTACTGCGTTGATGGGGTGACAGTTCCTTTTGGGGATCATTGTAAGTATCTGGGTGTTAATATAAGGAAAGATCTTCATTGCGGTAATCACATAAATGGGATTGTAAATAAAGGGTACAGATCTCTCCACATGGTTATGAGGGTGTTTAGGGGTTGCAGTAAGGATGTAAAGGAGAATGCATATAAGTCTCTCGTAAGACCCCAACTAGAGTATGGTTCCAGTGCATGGGACCGTCACCAGGATTACCTGATTCACGAACTGGAAAAAATCCAAAGAAAAGCAGCTCTATTTGTTCTGGGTGATTTCCGACAAAAGAGTAGCGTTACAAAAATGTTCAAATGTTTGGGTTGGGAAGAATTGAGAGAAAGAAGAAGAGCTGCTCGACTAAGTGGTATGTTCCGAGCTGTCAGCGGAGAGATGGCGTGGAATGACATTAGTAGACGAATACGTTTGAATGGCATTTATAAAAGTAGGAAAGATCACAATATGAAGATAAAGTTGGAATTCAAGAGGACAAACTGGGGCAAATATTCATTTATAGGAAGGGGAGTTAGGGATTGGAATAACTTACCAAGGGAGATGTTGAATAAATTTCCAGTTTCTTTGAAATCATTTAGGAAAAGGCTAGGAAAGCAACAGATAGGGAATCTGCCACCTGGGTGACTGCCCTAAGTGCAGATCAGGATTGATTGATTGATTGATTGATTGATTGATTGATTGATTGATTGATTGATTGATTGATTGATTGATTGATTGATCGATTGATCGATTGATTGATTGATTGAAAAAGTATGCCACACCCATTATCCACTAACCGGACTCGAGCCGGCTAACCATAATTTCAGGGCATATATACTTGAAGCCTGAACAATCCTCGACCAGGACAGTATTGTACAAATTTTCATAAACTCAGTGGTCTCTCATCATTAAGAGTATTGCAATCACTTACAACGCATTATTATGGTTCTGACGTTCAGTTGAGGCTGAAATCCTCACTCTTCCGAAAGGGCGTCTCCAACGGCTTATAGTGCTAGGGATAGTTGATTATCATCCGGCTGCGTTGTCCTAGTAGGGGCTTAAGAACTAGCACTTGCTCGGTGGCTTCTTGATGGACTCTCCAGACGTTGAACATGGTTCTCTCATAAGAATGCCAGAAAGATAATTACATCGCGCTCACTAGCATTATCCCCAACATGCCTCACGTGAGCAATAACATGTGGCACTAAGATGTCGTCAACCTACCGTTCAGCGGTTAAGGATCCATTATGAACGATGAGAACATCGGTCTTCGTGTCAAGACTTGTGCCTGCCTAAACCACAAAAAAGAGCAATGGTAGATTGTACTGCTGTCGGATGAAATCGCTCCACAGGTCTTTTCCAGACACGCAGACAACGATCTGAAAAATATTACGCGAAACGGGATTCATCCTAGAACATCACGGGACGCCAGAGAATGGCAGTCTCCTGCCACGATGATGTGGGTCCAGTTTAGATACAAATACTTGGCTAGGTGATTGGTAACTGAAACAGCCCACTCGAACCTGTTTACGACTGTTTGGTCACTAACCGGTAAACCAGAAGCCTCGTATTGTAACGTGGAGATTCTTTTAGCGTGAAATTATAGACACTCAAAATAATCCTACCCTGGGGTTGCTGAAAACGTTTCCACCATTACCAATTCGTATTCTGAAGGACCCCTGACATGCTGGCAAATTATCCCCTCAATTTAATCACGTGTGCCTTCAGTCCTCAATAACTGCCTCGCTGGTTGCTATTCGGTACGCGCAATCATTCATGATTTTGTAAACATTAACCTTCTCACAGACCAACCCTACCACACACTTTCAATTGAGGCACCATACATTTCAAACTGACACTGACCCCTTCCAAACACCCGGATGACATTTGAGCCCTCTTTTATGCACTCATACCTGACCAAATTTCTTTTTTGAACAGTGCATTTTGTAAAACTGGTTCAAAGATTTGAGTTGTCTCAATTAGGGAACGGATTTGCATGCAGTTACAGCTTAAATTTCAATAAGTCGAAAGCATCCTCTATCCCGGACCAAGTTCCGTCCGAAAAATTGGATAACTAACAGGGGCTTTAAAAGCTATGCCCCTAATACACTGACTGACAGAGCAAATGCAACACCAAGAAGGAGTGGTCAGAACTTTATGCCAATTGCAGGGTAGACTGACGTCACTGAGGTATGCTCATGATGTGAAATGCGCCGCTGTGCTGCGCACGTAGCGAACGATAAATGGGACACGGCGTTGGCGAATGGCCCACTTCGTACCGTGATTTCTCAGCCGACAGTCATTGTAGAACGTGTTGTCGTGTGCCACAGGACACGTGTATAGCTAAGAATGCCAGGCCGCCGTCAACGGAGGCATTTCCAGCAGACAGACGACTTTACGAGGGGTATGGTGATCGGGCTGAGAAGGGCAGGTTGGTCGCTTCGTCAAATCGCAGCCGATACCCATAGGGATGTGTCCACGGTGCAGCGCCTGTGGCGAAGATGGTTGGCGCAGGGACATGTGGCACGTGCGAGGGGTCCAGGCGCAGCCCGAGTGACGTCAGCACGCGAGGATCGGGGCATCCGCCGCCAAGCGGTGGCAGCCCCGCACGCCACGTCAACCGCCATTCTTCAGCATGTGCGAGACACCCTGGCTGTTCCAATATCGACCAGAACAATTTCCCGTCGATTGGTTGAAGGAGGCCTGCACTCCCGGCGTCCGCTCAGAAGACTACCATTGACTCCACAGCATAGACGTGCACGCCTGGCATGGTGCCGGGCTAGAGCGACTTGGATGAGGGAATGGCGGAACGTCGTGTTCTCCGATGAGTCACGCTTCTGTTCTGTCAGTGATAGTCACCGCAGACGAGTGTGGCGTCGACGTGGAGAAAGGTCAAATCCGGCAGTAACTGTGGAGCGCCCTACCGCTAGACAACGCGGCATCATGGTTTGGGGCGCTATTGCGTATGATTCCACGTCACCTCTAGTGCGTATTCAAGGCACGTTAAATGCCCACCGCTACGTGCAGCATGTGCTACGGCCGGTGGCACTCCCGTACCTTCAGGGGCTGCCCAATTATCTGTTTCAGCAGGATAATGCCCGCCCACACACTGCTCGCATCTCCCAACAGGCTCTACGAGGTGTACAGATGCTTCCGTGGCCAGCGTACTCTCCGGATCTCTCACCAATCGAACACGTGTGGGATCTCATTGGACGCCGTTTGAAAACTCTGCCCCAGCCTCGTACGGACGACCAACTGTGGCAAATGGTTGACAGAGAATAGAGAACCATCCCTCAGGACACCATCCGCACTCTTATTGACTCTGTACCTCGACGTGTTTCTGCGTGCATCGCCGCTCGCGGTGGTCCTACATCCTACTGAGTCGATGCCGTGCGCATTGTGTAACCTGCATATCGGTTTGAAATAAACATCAATTATTCGTCCGTGCCGTCTCTGTTTTTTCCCCAACTTTCATCCCTTTCGAACCACTCCTTCTTGGTGTTGCATTGTCACTGTCAGTCAGTGTACATATGCAACTCTTTAAACAGAACAGTTGTGCCCCCTTGAACAAGATTTCTACTCGTTAAAATCTAAGGTACTGCTACTTTCCAATCCGCTCCCAAGTTATCAACAAGAACAAAATAAACAATATTTTTAGTACAAATCAATCGTTTCATATACACATTCTTATTAGTATGCTCTTCTTCAAATTTCATCTACATTTTTCTACATTATGAGCTACTTACAGATGTCGATAGTGGACTTTCGTGTACATCAAGTTATGAGTTATCAGCACTCACCTGTAAAGAAAGAAAAATATTATGTTAACATTTTTGAACGTTGGTATAAGTAAGAGCGGTTTTGAAAGCTATGCCCCTAATGTTTATGCAACTCTTTAAACAGAACAGTTGTGATGCCTTGAACAAGCATCTTTATATACATAAAATAATAGTTTTGTCTGGACATTACTCAGAACTTACAAAGAATTGTATCTCTGTATCGGTCGTGTCCTCAGTAACAAGTAAATGCACTATTTCATTATCCGTCATGTCTGTCTGTCTGTCTGTCTGTCTGTCTGTCTGTCTGTCTGTCTGTCTATCTATACGCGTATCAGGAGAAAACGGCTGAAGAGAATTTTATGAAAACCGGTACGAAAGTCGGGGAATGCGTCGCTACAACCAAAGTCATAAATAATTTTAATTCACGCTGAGTGAAATTACAGTTTTCGGGAAGGCCTAAAAATTAATTCTCAAATATTTGTTTTAGTGTTCCTATCGATAAATACTACATAACTAAAGTTATATAGTTTTAAATTACCGATCATTTATGTCTTACACATTTTTACCGTACCAGCTCGATAACAGAGATATTCATAAATTCGGATTCTTTTTGTTGCTAATTCCATATCAGTGCCAAGTCACGGGAAATGGGTACACAGATTTTAATGAAAATTCGGTAATAAGGAACTACATTCTACGCTATATATAATTGCATAAGATGCCCTAATAACCCAGAGTCGGAAGGAAACTAAATGTGAAGGCATACAATGTAGAAAGCTCATAAAACTGATCAGCAATAACATCACATAGACCATTGTTTGTTGTGATGCGCTATGTGTCTTCTGCTGCCAGTCATCTCCGATAGTTGGAATTACTGCTGCCCACCGGGCGAATTGGCCGTACGGTTAGGGGCGCACAGCTGTGAGCTGCATCCTGGATATAGTGGGTTCGAATCGCACTGTGAGCAGCTCTGAAGATGGTTTTCCGTGGTTTCCCATTTTCACACCAGGCAAATGCTGGGGATGTACCTTAATTACGACCACGGCCGATTCCTTCCCGCGCCCATCCCTTTCCTGTCCCATCGTCGCCACAAGACTTATGTGTGTTGGCGTGATGTAAAAGCCAATAGCAGGAAAGAAATCAATCCCATTTATCTGATTACCGTAGAAAGGATAGAACGTACAGAGTATTGTTCCAGGGTATGAGACTCACAACGGTTTAGCTGATACGAGGATTGCGAGAGATCAAATTGAAATCAGCGCGTAAACTTCTGAGTGAATTCCGAAAAACTAGCAGTGTTACGAAAATTAAGATTTTGTGCTGAGAAGACTGGGGAGAAAGGAGACGATCTGCTCAACTACGTGGTATGTTCCGAACTGTCAGTGGAGAGTTGGCGCGGAATGACATTAGTAGATGGATAAGTTTGAGTGAAGCCTTTATACGTAAGAAAGATTATAATGTGAATATAAAATTAAATATCAAAAGGGATGAATTAGAGAAAATATTAACTTATAGGAAGAATTATGGACTGGAATGATTTATCAAGAAAAAGTTTGAATAATCTCCAAGTTCTTAGGAATCATTTAAGAGCAGGTAAGGTAAATAATTGAAAGGAAATCTCTCACAACATACTTGATCCAAACTACAAAAACTGGATCTACATAAGAAAACTGAGACAAGAAATTTATTCTAAGTATAGAGAAGATTGCAGACGCAATTTGGAAACACAGATCTCACTTCTACTTTCAACTATGGCGGATGGAACGAACGCACTTTTAACAGTGTTGACTCAAATCCAAAAGCAACAATTCTCTGATAAGTTAATGTCAAGAAAAAACTCGAAGAAATGGGTCTACAACAAAAAGATGCGCACGAACGAGACTTTCCCTGAACAAGCAGAATGTCTTAGGGACTTCCCGGGATGAAAAATGGGCAACTGGTGCAAAGTGTTCGGATAAACGCTCTGCTCGACACACTGCCGTTCTGTAGACCTACTGGATCAAAAGAAAATTCAATAAAGAGCAGAATTTACAATGCGACTTATCGTGGTCGCTAGACGTCCGATTAGCGAATGATATCATCTTACCGAGAGGCCTTGAAAGGATCTCACACCAATCTCGTCTCCAAAAAGTTAAAAAGTATTAGGGGTAATCCAAAACATCCAAAACAAAAAAACCCATGTCATGACGTAATAAATTCGGCATTACAACAGAGTCATGAAACCAAGAGTCCTTTACGCAAGCGAAAGACTAAAACTCAACAGAAAAGAAGAACTTGAAGAAATCAAAAAAGAGTATAGAATGATCATTAGGAAAATCTTAGGAGCAAGATACACCCGAGACGGCTACAGGTTACAATCAATCAAATCAACAGAAAAGTTCACAAACGTCGAAACTGGCATTAGGAAAAGACGAAAAAATTCTTCGGTCATCTCACTAGATTACCAGAAAATCGATAGATAAAAAGGATAATGCATTATTAAACCTCACTTAAGAACTCACACCCTGGCTTAGCGAACTTCGAAAGGAGCTCAAAACCGCAAACATAAGTACAACAGACATTCTAGAAAGAGACGCCATTAGACTCAAAGTAAGCAATTGGGAAACTACATCAGAGCAATCACAACGAAAACTATACAGACCTAAGTGGTCGGAAGAACGTAAACAAGCTTTCTCGGAAATAATGAAAGTCTATTGGAACAACAACAAGAACACACAGAAGAATTGATTGAGTTATTTGCTTAACGTCTTCCAACTACGACTACTAATAACAATAATTGTTACGGGGATACCTGGTGGACAGAGGTGAAAGAAGGTGACGTATCTAAGAGAGTCAAAAGATAAATTTAAATTTAAAATCAGCGTTATATTTCTTTTCTCGGTTTTCTTTTGGTTTCTTCAAAGATACAATTTATAATTCATGTACAAAAGTTCATAAGATAGGGCAACAATATTAGAATATCGTATAACAACAACCTTGAGCTTTAAGCTCCCTAATTATACATTCCCCGTGAGCGCTGCGACTCCTTTCAAAAACAAGACAAGGAGACGAACTTCCCAATTTCTTTTACAGAGTATTAAAAGTATACAAAGTTTCAAGAACCCCTTTTGCTCCACAAAATTATCTAGGAGATCACCCTCCAAAAATTTTACCACACCGGCCTTCCCAAGGCACCTTTTAACCATTACAGACAAGGAGGGTCTTTGCTCTATAAAAATTTACACTTGAAAACCTAGTGCCTGTCAAAGGCACAACCTACATTTTACAATACAAACACAGTCTTACACACTCAACAGTCTAACCTTCTAACCTCTTCACATAAAAGAATGAAATTGAATTTTACAGAGGTATCGAAAACCCATCCTACTGGGCCTTTGTGGAAAACAACAGGTTAAACTTACTGGCCCCAAAAATCAAGATGATATGCAGGTGGACACTTGCACTCCTTGAAATTTTCAATCCAAAGATTAAAACCCTATTTGGGATTTTGGCCCGAACTTACAGAGGCTAAACCTTAACTACCGAAGTGACTAGATAGAGATAAAACTTAAAATAATAAGATTTCAAACTGAAACAGGTTACAAAATCATAGTCACCTCAAAATCAAGTTCATCGGGAACGCGAGAGGGTATCACACTCTCTATTCCCTTATTTCGTTATTTCATTTAAAATCTATTGACTTGTTTGAAAGTTACATTATTAAAGGTTGGAAACCTTCCCCTCGAGCTAGCTTTCAAAGACTATCACTTAAATAGGACTGCCATTACCCCGAGCCGATGGTTTGCTCTGCGATGGACGAGGCTCCCCGCCTCCTTTGTAAACACACACACACTAGACTGGAGCAATGAATAAGATCCCCCCCTGTGTGACAAATGTGCCAGCTTTCATACCCAAGGGGAATGATCCAGAAAAATCTGGGCCTAGGCCCGACACGGCCCCAATTTCCATTGGACAATTAAATAGATACAAGATATATGTAATTGACTCAAAAATAAACATACAAAATTTTCTATTGGCCAGCAACCAAATTTGGCGGGAAGAGATAGAATTGTTATCAACTTTAACATCCGTTGACAAAAGTTCAGACATCTTACACTAGTTCCTGCGAGTTTTAGATTTAAGATGGCATTTCCAAGGCGCTTCATTTGAATGAAAGGGCGGGTGTACCTTCCGGTACAATAATAATCTACTGATGGGACTTGGAAGAAAACGAGAAATAAGGAGCTCTACAAGTACACTAAAAAAGACCATGGACACTTAGTAATAATGGATCCCGAAAAGATATTTAGATATATCATGGGATTAACGGCCATCTCCAAGTGGATGGAAGAGGTCAAGAGAGGTGCGGAAGAAGTTGGAATTAAACTCGAGATGATCAACAATAGAAGAGTATTCTGAAGTAGGGTGGACAGTCTAAAATCATTTGACGATAAACCACTGAACAGGAAACTCAAACGTATCATTTCCGAACAAGAGGGGAAGATGAGAAGCGTAGCAATGAAGAGGTTGTGGCAAGAGAAGAGAACAATTATTGGAAATAATAATTATAAAATCTGAACTAGACCTAACAATGTGTATTAAAAATGGATAATTACACAAATAACAACTTAGTCTAAGAGCATATTGATGAATAAACTTTTAAGTCTCCTAAATTATAAAAAATGAATTTGAGGCCAACTATTCGCAGTGTGACTGTAATGAGAGAGATGGAGAGAGCTGTGTCCTACTTCTGTGTCTGTTATCGCTAGAGCGCGCACAGATACCAGGGTGACAGCCGGTGGGTGGATGGGGGAAGAGGGGGAGGGATTAACAAGCCGTAGTGACGTCACGTGACAGCAGAAACCCCCAGGGCAAAGCTTGCAGGCTTTTAGCTGCACAGTCCAATGTCCCACATGGAGAATTCTCACCATGTTTCGGTCACACTACTCCACCCCTTTCCACCCTAATTAACGGGAGATTATAGGCCATCAAAACTGTTGCTTATTATCAGAATAATCCTGAACTTTCCGTGAGGCAGCTCTATGATGTAGACAGAAGAGGAATTGATTAAACTCGGAGTGGTAGTGATAAAGGTGTTCATTATCGTGCAGATAGGCGAGAAATCTTAAGTTTTGGACGGAAAATGAAATGGCGTATGGCTTTTAGAGCCTGGAGTGTCCGAGGACAAGTTCGGCTCGCCAGGTGCAGGTCTTTGGATTTGTCTCCCGTAGGTGATCTGCGCGTCATGTTGAGGATGAAATGATGATGAAGACGACACATACACCCAGCCCTGTGACAGCGAAATTAACCAATGATGGTTAAAATTCCAGACCCTGCCGGGAATCGAACCCAGGACCCCTCTGACCACAGAGGAGCACGCTAACCATTTATCCATTCAGCCGGAGAGTTTTGGACGGTGACGTTCCGCAATATTTCTTAAGTATACGTAGTCGGGAATGGGATCAAAATTTAGAATTTTTCTGAAAAAAACGCTCCTTCTTTAACGACAAGAGTGTGTTGTGACAGGAAGGCAGTCCGGTCGTAAAACAGTACCAAGTCATATGCGTGACACAGTCCACCCCACGTCCATGCTAGAGAGCGGGGAAAAACTTGCGGAAGAAAAAGGTCAACATCTTCAATTTGTCTGCAGACCCTTCAGGTGGACGTTCTTATTGACCTACACTGTAGTAAAGTCGAGAATTCATGCTGGTTTGCAAGAAATATCGAAATATATACAAGATCGATAAGCTCTACTAGAAAATAGGAATCTTTGAAAAAAAAAATGTTACTCAGCTGCAGCCAGACAGAAAGCTTCTCACAGATACACGTGTGTGAGCGCGCCTTACGGTCGTGACAGCCGGCCGTGCTCCCCTGTTCACCGGGTTGCGCGTTACAGGCTGAGCTGGGCTAGCAAGTAGAGCGACAAGTCAGAGAGAAAGCCATTAGCATATTCATTATCTCCAACACGGCACCGGGCGCTCTTTCGTAATTAAACAAGAATTACAATTAATTAACATTGGATGAAATAATAACAAGAAACAAGCATCCGGATTTCTAATTTTCCGCCTCGGATGCCGTCCTAATCAAATCAAAGGAAGCAGCAGCAGGAAGAAGAAAATGTGTTGGTGAAGTTATTACAGACGGAATATTAGAAGAGTGTAAGAACGAGCATAGATAGCACCTCGGAAAACGTGTCTGCACTTCTCTCTATGCTTGAAATTAATTGGGGTGTTGGGTGTAGAAAGAACGCTGTGCTGGTCCCAAGCCTGGATAAATTGAGGGAGGGGGTGATTGTCTGGTTAAAAAGTATCGGTCTGGGCACTCATATCAAGTGGAGGTGTGTGTGTGGTGATGTTTGGATCATCAGCCCAAAGACAGGTTTGATCCAACTCTGCATGCCACCCTATTCAGTGCTAAACTTTTCGTTTCTACGTAACTATTGCATCCTACATGTACTCTAATCTGTTCATTATATTCACACTTTGGTCTATCTCTACCATTTCTACCGTCATGCTATTTCCACCCTAAGAAAGTATCATAAAAGGCACATGGAACGTACCCATGATCGGGTATGGTAATAATAATAATAATAATAATAATAATAATAATAATAATAATAATAATAATAATAATAATAATAATAATAATAATAAATGTGCCCTATTATTCTGTCCCTTCTTCCGGTCCAATTTCACCAAATCTCTCTCTTCTCACCAATTTTATTCAGTATCTCTTCGTTTGTGATTATAACTACAAACCCACATTCAGCATTCTCCCCCTGTGGGTGGTAGAGTAACACACACGATATCCCTTGCCAGTCGCAAAGGGAGACTAAGACGGGCCCAAGGGACTCCTAACTTGGGAGCGTGGGTTGGCGATCACGGGGCCCTTTGCCGAGTCCTGGCATTGCTTTCACTTGCTTGTGCCTGGCTCCTGATTTTCACCTCTCCTATCCGACCTCGCATTATCAACTTTTGTTCTTTTCCGACCCCGACAGTATTAGATGTCGAGATCTATGGAGTTTTCATTTTCACGCCCTTCGCGGCCCTCTTCTTCCTTTGGCCGATACCTTCATTTTTTGCAGACACGCATAGACACATGCAGCAGTTACATTCAATTCCATTTATCTTTATATACCTCTGCAATTTCGGAAGATGCTAGTTCTTGACATCCCCTGACAGCGAGTTCTATAGCTTTACGGAACGCCAATAAAAACCCTTCTGAAAGACAGAGTAGATCTTCACCATCCGGAGTGAATTAATTTAAATAAAACGCGTGTGCGTCTAAACAAGGCTGGTCTGCCGACTACGCACATAAAATTAGTTTTTAAACAACATTTTGTTTACAGTGAGAAACTAAACGACGTTTTTCTTTGATACTGGCTGTCGTATGACGTATCTGATGAGCAGTTTTTGTTTGGGCTGACAATTTCTATACGTTCAAAAACGAATTTTTAAATGAAGCGTCTAATTTCAAAACCGAGGAAGTCCACTCTTCATGGCAATTGGGATAAATGTCGAATCTTAAACACTGTGAATGCTGCTTGCGTCCATAGTCAATATAATTTGTATATTAAAAGTGCCGATTAGCATCAAAAACGGACTTGTTCTCAATAAGCTAGTTTCAGAAGCGGACTAGTCCTCCATCACCAATGAGAACGACGTATGTCGATCACGTGACAACGATGGGTGTCATGGCTGCTGTTTGATAATATATTTACTGATTTCTTACGAGTTTAACACTACTCTTGGTTACCAATGTGAATATTCTTGATCTAAAAATAAATAATATGTGTTCTTTAACATGTTACATGGTCGTGGAAGTTGTTGGAGGCAGAAGAGCTCGGAGAAACCAACAAAATACTCAAAACTGGAAACGTGGAAAAGGGAAAAAGATAGTTCATGTCACATACGTGGTTTTCGTGTTTAACCTTCCAGCGCCTTGAAGTAAATTTACAGTCATAAAAGCATCGCAAGAATTAAAAGTCATAACAATTAACCATGAAGTGTAACCACTAAGCTAGTAATAATCAAAAATTTGTTTCAGATGATACCTTTCCAGCTATAATAAGTGTATTCGTCTAAATTATAGTGTCAAATATAATAATTTTCCGCAACTGTGTCCTTAAATCTTATATGTCTTACATCTTAATGTACTCAAGAACACATCCTTTCGTTGTCAATTGAAATTTTCTGTCTTAAAGATAGTGTATGTATGTTTTAGAGTGTTCCAAGTCTATTTTTGCTTTCTTTTAGAGCCTCTTTCGAGAAATGAATTACATTACAAAAAACTAAAAATAAAACCCCGCTGAAAATAGCCTAATGTTTTATCTTCATCTTTTCTTCTTCAATCAGGAAACTAGGTTATTAGCCATCCAAGTCGATCCAACCCCCTCAAGGCTGCGATAAAGTGTCTAAAATACACCCACCCCACCCCTTCCTTTTTGCTCGCTATATGCGTGGAGTGGAGTGAGGAAGGGAGGGTTACGATTTTAAGGACAATAACAAAAAGTAAGAAGTAGGAGAGTGGATTGTATCAAGGATGTTAAAACAGTGTTGGTGTGTAAGGAGGGTGGACTATATATATGGAGCAGTGCAACTGGCAACTGGCCATAACGGCGTTACTGAGAAAACAGTATGAAGGGGTAAAATGCAATGCTCGTTCTCTTAAAAAGGCTCGTAACATCAGGTCTTAGCAGACGGTAACGTTTTAAGAAACAAAAAGGGAACAAGGAAAATAAAAGACGACGTGGATAGTGAACTAAGAGATGTCGCCAGAGTCACATAAAATCAATTATAAGACGCGAGGTGGAGGAATACGTCGTACGTGTGTTCTCAATGGCCTACTTCACAACTACGTAGACGTTGAACAACATCCTAATGCCCATAGACAATACTAAAATATTGCAGGGCGTAAGGATAGTAATTGACCTCCTGTTCGATGGAGGCCGAAGTTATTCAGATTTGGGCCTGTTTAAAATGGACGGTCCCAAGTTGTTCCCTTGTGAAGCGCCAAATGAATAAATAGTAAAATAAATTCCTATCCTCGCCGCAAGGTAGGAGCTTCATTCATTCCATCCGTGACCCAGTCACTGACTGGAAAACAGGTTGTAGGTTTTCATTTTCATCATCTATATAACACACATCGCAAGTAGAGTACATTAAAAATATATGACCAATGAGTACTATAAATATTACTGAAGAGGAAGCTACGAAAATAGATAAAAATCTACAATATTCCGAGATACCGCCTCCAATTGAGAGGTGAAGAGAAGGATTCGGAAAAGGAAGAAGAAGAAACAGAAGAAGAGGATCTGTTAAAGTAAGAGGGAAATAATGATGAAGAGGAGGTATTTCCAGGTCAAAACTTAATGATTCGTCCATGTTTATCTAGTATTTCGACACAGGCATTTTTAAAAGCTGAGCTGCTAGACATGCTTCTGACGTCCACTGGTAAGAGATTCCACTGTCAGGCAGCGGTAACGGTGAATGATTTCGTGTAGATTGTTGTTCTGTGGTGCTGCAGGATCGGGTATTATTTTATGGTCTGTGGAGGGGAGTTCGATGTGATCACGAAGATAGGCTGGTTGAAAAGTTTTAAGAAGATTATACAAAAAGCATAGAGTATGAAGTGTGCGTCGTTATTGCAGGCGAAACCATCCGAGCCATGTATACGACTATGTGACATGGTTATCGAAACGAAGAGTTGTGAAATGGATGGCAACAAGCGATAATGAAGATGGAACCCATGAGCAAGGAAGATTGATTAGAAAATTAAAAATAGAGGGAAAAGGAGATGAGGTGGTAGAGGACGTCAGAAAGAAATGTTTGAAAAGGAGGTCATGACTGATAGGATGAAATGGTGAAGAAGAGAGGAAGAAGAAGTGGGAAGGGACGATGATAAAGAAATAGCAGTTTATTTATTTATTTATTTATTTATTTATTTATTTATTTATTTATTTATTTATTTATTTATTTATTTATTTATTTATTTATTTATTTATTTATTTATTTATTTATTTATTTATTTATTTATTTATTTATTTATTTATTTATTTATTTATTTATTTATTTATTTATTTATTTATTTATTTATTTATTTATTTATTTATTTATTTATTTATTTATTTATTTATTTATTTATTTATTTATTTATTTATTTATTTATTTATTTATTTATTTATTTATTTATTTATTTATTTATTTATTTATTTATTTATTTATTTATTTATTTATTTATTTATTTATTTATTTATTTATTTATTTATTTATTTATTTATTTATTTTTAATTTTGACCTTAATTTCTCTGTCATATTAGAATACTGCGAGCAGTCATTGCCACCAGGTTATTTCACAATTACAAGATACATATTATTAATAATAAATATTCAAAAGAGCACGGATGATACTGCATGTCATTTAAAGGGCCTAACATCTAGGTCATCGGCCAAGACTCCGGATGTTCTGGCAATTATAGGTTAGAATGCAAACTTACTCAAGCAAATAACAAGTATTCTCTAGCCCGGACAACAGGTCTGCTATTATATTTGCGTAAACAATAGGATGCGCCTGTAAAAACACCTAGAAGTTATGTTACACTCAGCACATTATATAAGAGACGGCTAGCCTATTGCCCAAATTAGTTTTTATTCTAATTTATTACTGCCTACATATCCAAGCTTTAATAATAAAATAGAATGAAAAATATTAAACAACACACGGGTAAAAAGGAAATGTCTCAAATCATTAATGACTTTAATTTTAATCTAAAATTTATAATATATATCATAATTCATCTCCAAAAGCAAATCAGTAACTACTAATGTATTCCAATTCTTCGAACCAAATTTGCTTACTTATGATTGATGATTTACGTCATTCTTCCACCACTGTAATATTCGCAGCAATCACATGAGTGATCTGTAAGAGGCAGCTCCTTTGTTGATTTTACCTAGAAAGTAATGGCACGTGCTTAAAAGCCACTTTCATTCGCTCCAATGTAGGACACAGACCATTAGACAGGATTTCGTCTGATGAGGACAGAATCTTTTTCCCTCCATTACCGAGAAAAAGGGACAAAGGTAAGCTTAAGTTCTCCCTCTAAAGCAAACAGACACACCATTAATTCTTTTAAAAGGGTTTCTTTTACCTGTCATACAAATCCTTAACCAGAATCGTAATCACATCACAGGGGAAACTGTAAATACAAATGTGAAAATGCGCTCAGTCACTCAGCGTGATATCAAAAGAGCCAGTCGAACGATGACAATGAAATAGGATTCGAGAATTCTCCTAAGCTAACCTAACCTAACCTAACCTAACCTAACCTAACCTAACCTAACCTCACCTCACCTAACCTAACCTAACCTAACCTAACCTATAAACAACAGTTAAGAAAAACTAACAGCCGCGTGCTACTCCGCAGCATTTGTTATAAATAATTCAAATTACATGTCTTGATATAAAAATTGCCGCATTTATTGCCCGTTTACCATTCTGAAGGTTTACTCTTTGTATTTATACGAATGAGACTGGGAAGAACGTTAGAAATGAACAGGAAATTTCTAAAACACAGCGACAAAATTATAAAATGCACGCTGAAATAAAGTCCTCCCGCTTTCTACCGACACACCTGTCGGTATGATATACACACAGCGGACGTTCAATGGTCTAGGACATTTCGGATCACTGTGGGAAGCCGTCCTGCAACAGTTTAGCGCCCGTATTACCCAACAAATAAGTAGCAAACCTTACGTTTTGGGAAGTAGGCATCTCTCCGAGGAGTGTAACAAATGCCTACAAAACCTGTACATTTCACCTTGCGTCAGCTTATTAAATTCCAAAAATGGTGCCGCCTTCCTCAAAAGGGAAAAGGTGTTGTCTTATTTAAAGAAAACCTTTCAGCGAACAGTTGTACAACACACAAGAATGGTCTGTCTTACAGTGACTGGCGTGATGCTCCAAAGATGACCGCTAATATCACAGCAGTTCGAGCCGTGCCAGGCAGGTCCCAGGACAATAACCGTTGTCGTAATGACCACAACGGGATAGAAACCCTTTCTCATGTCCTAAGATACTGTGCCTACGGCGAAACCCTGCGACTCACTAGACACCATACGATACGAAGATCCATCGATCAGTCATTGCGAGACGCTGGTTACACAGTGCAAGAAGACGTCCATGGATTGTCGGAGAACGGATATATTCTTGATGCTACGGTTCGGATTGAATCGCACACTAACCACCCCAGTGAAGTACACGAGAATACGGACTAGATAACATCGAGTTTAGAGGCCTCATGATCGGTGCAAGAGGAACATTTCCTAAGTTCTTCAAACAATTACGCTGAAGATTCAAACTATCAGAGTTGTTGACGAGAAACGTGTGTCATCAAAGCCTTAAAAGACTCAATATCCATACTGAGAAATCATTTATATAGTCATAAATGTGAATACTTCGACCCCATGGGCAACCTCCTTATGGAGAAGTGTTTTTGACAATATAAACTGGTAACTATTGTTTAAATATATGAAGAAAGTAGGAATTGACTGGAAAGATAGAGGATCATGTGGAACATTTACATGAACCAGTGTACAAATGAAATGGTGAATGGATGTAAAGTATGGCAAGAATTACGAAAGGGGTTAGGCAGGGTTGATCATTCTCCCCATAAATTTTCAACTTGTTTATTGAAGAAGCAATGTGTGTTTTAGACGAGATGACCAAAGGAATAAATATAAATGGGAAAAGAATCAACAGTATTAGATATGCTGATCACATTTCTCTTTAGCAGACTCTGAGAAGGAATGAAATAGAATGTTGAACCCTTTGCAGTGCGATTTCCTGTCACATGTTCCAACAGTCTGGACCAAATTAATTTTTTACATTTATACCTAGTCAAATTAAACTCAGAACATTTATTAGTAATTATAATTATATTATTATTATGATTCTTACCACACATTCTATTGCATAGGAATTAGTTTCCATAATAATATTCGTCATCAGTGCAGGATTAAAAGACAGCATACATCGTAACAAACTGAAGGGGAGTGATGCAGCTAGGTAGAACCTGCGGTCGTCTAGTTTTCTGACCTGATGAATAACTTAGTCTAGGTGGCATTATGGTAAACACTATTGCCGTTTGTATTCCCATTTGTATCTACAGAAGTACGTTCAGCATCACTTTTACTGAAATTATCAACCCTGGCCTGAGAAACGTCATTATTGTCGTGTGCCGTATCCCCTCTTCCACCCCGGCCCATTAGCGTGTATTCTTGCTTTAGTAGCAGTCACAGGAACTTTTCCTGAATCTTCCGAAACAGCATATGATGGTCCAGGATCATTCCGCGATTTTTTACGCACAGGTCCAGTCGCTAAAGTTTCAGTTGCAATGCTGGAGTTCACTACACCTTCATCTTCACTTGACAGTTCACTAAACTCTTCGTCTAACTGAAATAAATAATCATCCTCACTGCTGTCTAAATAAACGTGCTTACGTATTTCTTCTTCATTCATATTTGCTGATTTTATATCGCAACAAGACAATTCGCTTTCACAGATAAACATGCCTAGTACAAGACGTGTGCAACACTACTCGCTGTAAACACAGCTGACAGGCCGCGGGTAACCATGACGACACACGGCTACATATATCTCGTATTATATACATGGAGATGACAGAACGGTTTCTTTTGTGCACAAAAATTTTCTCTACAAACTCCAGGGATATCAATTGACCTCAATCAGGTCAAAGAACATCAAAAATAACTTTTCATGTAGAACGAAACATAATGTCGAGGTTACCTCGACGTTGGACCGGAAAAGGTGAATGATCTGTGCGATACACTGAAACATTAGAAACTTAAAAAAGACAGTAAGAAAAATAATTTAGTTGTGAATAAAGATGGAAGGGGAGTTAACAAAAACATAAGAATAGGGAATTTCAAAGTAGAAAAAGTGCAAAATTTCTGTTAATTGGGAAGCATTATAAGTGAAGACAATAAATGCACCAAACAAATTAAAAGAAGAGTAGCTCTTGCTAAACAGGCCATATAGAGATAAACTGAATAGACCTGCACCCAGCTTCTTTTCGAGGCTACATGTCAATATTACAGTACAGTATAATAAATTAAATTAAAATATGGAAAATATGAAATATGAAAATATGAGCTATCGGCAAAATAAAAGGAAAAGCCATAAAACCGTCGGGGTCGGAAAATAACAAGAGTTGACCAAGAGAGGTCGAATAAGATAGATGAAAATTATGATTGTGGTACACGTAAGTGGAAACAAAGACAGGACTAAGCTAAGGTCTCCTTAGTCGCCAACCTAAACTCCCTAGTTAAAAGAACCAATGGTGCATGGGAAGGTGTGATGATCCAACTCACGAGCCCACTTCCAAACTCGGGCCAAGCACTAGTAATTTCAAGATTGAAAAGGCCTGAACAGCGTTAATGGATTCTCACATTCGCAATCGAGAAAATTAAATTATGGTTTCTTCTGGGAACTATATTTTTGAAATGTTAAGAGTCAGGATGTTCAGGCAGTAAACTAATTTATTTATTAGCAGGTGTCATCTAGCCCGTTCATCCGTTATGTAGCGAGGGAAACATGAATTTCAGGACATACCCCTAATGATTATGCTTATTATATAACCGTTGTACAGGCTGGGCTATCTTTGTTACCCGCTTGAAGCGAGAGTAACAAGAATTCCAGGCCTACCCCTTATGATTATGCAAAGCTCATAGAATAACCGTTGTGAAGGGTGGACTATCCTTGTCACTCGCTTGTAGCGAGAGTAACATGAATTCTGGGGGTTCTGGTGGGCCGTACCCTAATGTTTATGCAAAGCTTATACCATAATCATTGTGCAGGGTAGATGCTTATTATCCGCTTATAGCGGGAGTAACGAGAATTATAGGCCGTACCCCTTGTGATTATGCAGACCTCTTAGCGTAACCGTTGTACAGCATAGGCTATCCTTGTTACCCACTTATAGCGAGAGTAGAATGAATTCTACGACTTGTGTTAGGCCGTACCCCTAATGTTTATGCAAAGCTCACAGCATAACCATTGTGCAGAGTGGGCTATCCTTGATACCCGCATGTAGCGAGAGTAACATGAATTCTGGGGGTTCTGGTGGGCCGTATCCCTAATGTTTATGCAAAGCACAAAGCATAACCGTTGCACAGGGTAGACTACACTTGTTACCCGCTTATAGCGCGAGTAACATGAGTTCTAGGGGCTCTCATCGGTCGTACCCCTAATGTTCATGCAAAGCTCATAGCATAACCTTTGTGTAGGATAGATTATACTTGCTACCCACTTCAGTAGGTTTGTAATCTAACAGAGTACTGCCTGAAAGTTCGGGCTCTGTTATTGAAGTTATTGCTTTTTGCGTCTGTTAAAACTTAAATGGTTTGCGTAGGCAATAAAGTGCACAAATTTTGCTCCATGCGTGTTCTTTTATAAGTCACTAACAGATTTCCTTTCTCGTTTCATGATGATCATAAGGCCTGATACTCATTTCCGTTGCTGGATGGGTGAACCTAGCCTCTTGCCTCAGTTTTCCAAGGATAAACCACCCACGATTTAGAAGTTAACACGCCATTGCAGCCAACGGCCAAGAAAAGATAAAGATATAAAACAGCCATCAGAGTCAATTCTCGTAGAATGAGGGTAGTTTTCTCTCCAGCTCAAGACTTCACAATGACTTCTCGTGCTGCGAGGAATAGTAAAAATGTAATTGAATTTTTAATAGGCAGTGATAATAAACATTACTTCAAATACGGAACGAAACACAGAATTTTATGATGCCTCTTAAAATAAACAGACTCTATCCCCGGAGGGAGAAAGGGGTGGGCGTAATAACTGCGAGGGAACTAAAGAAACACTTTTCAGCCATTTGAGTGTAACTGTTATTCCCGGCTATTCGTTCGAACTCTCACTACATTACTGCACAACTCCGTACCATACCACCCCACACCTTTCGTTGTGAGGCGGAGAAAGTTACGAGCCTTGTTTACATTAGAAGCGGATACTGGTGATTTAAAGCGGAATGGTGAAAATTAGGAAGGAAACTATAATTTAAGAAATAAAAATAATAGCAACACTGCATGAAGAAAGCAAATCATACGCCGAAATTGCACAAATTATTAAACGAAGCAGATATACAGTGTACAGTATCATCAAGAACTACAAAACTTCAAAAACATTGATAAATAAAGAGAGAAGTGGAAGTCACCGTTAACTCACTCTGAAAGAAGAGAAGGCGGTAATTAAGGCAGTGCGAAAGACTCCCAAAACTATTATTTTCCAAAATTGGAGCAGAAATTCAGGAGTACCATGGTAAACAGATACATCCTAAGACCAATCGCGTAACTCTTCATAGAGCTGCATATCATGTCCGAAGACCCAGGAGGAAGCCATTTATCAGCCCAGCAGACAAAAATAATGGATTGGTATTTGCTAAAGAAGGGTGACAATTTCCAGGAAGGAAGTCATTTTTTCACATGAAATAAATTTAACATGTTTCGCCATGATGGAAGAATGTCGTTGTGGAGGAAAATGAATAGAGTTTGAAACAACCAACCTCCGGGCTACAGTTAAACACAGTGATGGACGTGTTATGCTGTGGAGGTTCGTGGTGGTCTCAGGTGTTGGTGACATAGCGTTTATAGATGGAACATTGGACCAGTACGTTTATTTGGATATTTTAAAAAACAATTTACGACACAGTGCCCAAAACCTGGCTTTATAGGCTGATTACGACTTTCAGCAGGACAACGGCTTGAACCAAACTGCTAATATTGTTCGTTATTGGATTATTTATAATACACCTCATACCCTGAAAACCCCTCCCCAATCCCCCGAACTTAATCCTATTGAACATCTATTGGATGAACTCGAATGGAGAATCAGAAAGCACCACATATCCAGCAAAAACAGTTGAAAGAATTGCTTCTGCAAGAATGGAATACTAGTGATGACAAAGTTTTTAAAAATTAGCACATTCAATGCCGAACATATTAAGAAGTCGCTGTATTGTCCTACGTAGGAGGCTTGCAGTGGTGTCCCAGCGGCGCACTAGCACCAGCGTCTTGGTAAGGTGTACCATTCCAACTCATGAGCCCACTGTTATACTGGGGCGAAACACTGGTAATTTCACGGTTGAAAAAGCCTATAAAATTAATGAGATTATGAATTGTTACTCGCAACAAGAGAATGGACACACGTTACTAAACTGTATACAAATGGTGACAAACTTGTAGTTTAACTTGTTGTGGGAACGTTTATGTCCGCCCATAAAAAGACTAGAAGACTATCTTTACTTTAGTTTTTAGTAAAGTGGTTATTTGAAGCTTGTGTATTCTTTAACTAAGTATACATTATCAATTAAATATATTTATTTTAAATATATGTTTTAAAAAGCAATTACTCTTGCCCATATGTACATTAGTCAAGTGTACCTACAGCTGTGTGAACAATTATGTCCGTCAGTGTGTATATTGATGATACTTGTTGCACCTAGTGGTTCAAAAACCAGGTCTCCGGCCATTCATAATCGTAATAATCATTGGTAAACTCGACCGATGGAGTTCCTCGTATAGTGTTACTAATCACAGACAAAAAGCAGATAATACGAGAAAGTATGTTGCGTCATAATTTTCTAGAAGCCTGGCCAGGCAAGGTATATAAAGGACGGTCTTGGAGTTGAGTGGAGATGAGTTGTTAGGGATAAGCATTAGTCGAGTGGTTATGTTGTGTTAGTAGCGTTATGTAGTTCGTGGACATGTTAATGGGGCAGCCTTCTTCTTCTTCTTCTTCTTCTTCTTCTTCTTCTTCTTCGATTCAGTCCAAAATGGCGGTCATTAATGGGTAAGATGTGTATATAAACAGTGTACACAACAGACAGAATCTGGTGTGTGCGTCTTTGTGAATACGACAGCTACACACTCCCTTTCCATCGCCGACGATGTGAGAGTTCTAGAAACGTGCTCTGGAACGTGCCGAAGGAATTTCATACAAAGAAATACATATGCGCAGTAAGTCGCCGCAGTGTGGTTTAACTATCCGAGATAAAAGAGATGGAACTCTGACGCTTCTACAGTAAGCTGGCAAACGTTGAGCAGAGTAGAGGAATATGTATGGAACAGAATAGAATACTCCCACACCCTCGTTCTGGATCGCCTGATTGATTGATTGATTGATTGATTGATTGATTGATTGATTGATTGATTGATTGATTGATTGATTGATTGATTGATTGATTGATTGATTGATTGATTGATTGATTGATTGATTGATTGATTGATTGATTGATTGATTGATTGATTGATTGATTGATTGATTGATTGATTGATTGATTGATTGATTGATTGATTGATTGATTGATTGATTGATTGATTGATTGATTGATTGATTGATTGATTGATTGATTGATTGATTGATTGATTGATTGATTGATTGATTGATTGATTGATTGATTGATTGATTGATTGATTGATTGATTGATTGATTGATTGATTGATTGATTGATTGATTGATTGATTGATTGATTGATTGATTGATTGATTGATTGATTGATTGATTGATTGATTGATTGATTGATTGATTGATTGATTGATTGATTGATTGATTGATTGATTGATTGATTGATTGATTGATTGATTGATTGATTGGATATAAAAAATTACCGACCAAGGGACTGCTTCTAACCACAACCCTGACTCGAGGATGCTTGTCGTCTAAAGGGGTCGAAAATCCAGGACATCGGCCCCTCATAAAGGTATTAATCACTGGTAAAGCAGAACTACGGTTTCCCTCACTTGGGGGAACTAATCACAGGTCACATGTACTCATGGTGTTCCTCACATAGTGGTACTAATCACAGGCAACGTAGACCCATGGTGTCTCTCATAAAGTGTCACGTCACACTCATACTCCGTTATAAGATGGCGTTGTGCTGACTTGCACGCTCAGTTGGAGGTTAGCTGTCGTTGTGAATGCATGGTGGTCAGTTGCATAGAATAACAAATTTAATAATGGAAAAGAAAGATTAACGTTTTAAATTATGTCTCTTGTTTCTCATATCATAGAGCCATAGTATACCGAGTTATTAACCACATTCCAAGTGAAACAATTGCTTGAAAAATCCAGCGGGAACAAATTATGTGCAAGATAAGTGAAATACTGAAAGGAGAAAGATATGTGTTTTCCGGAAGAGGAAGATCTCACTTGCTTCAATAATGAACCCTTAACATCCGTTGATGAGGAGAGAAGTTTCTCGTTGTTTCGCAACGTGTTGTCTGAAAACCGGCCATACTTTACACCTAAGAACCTGGAGATGACAATTGCGATATACTGCAAAGCCAACTGAGGTAAGGTTTCTGAATTCCAATTCCTGTAACCCTCGTGTGGTTAAACCAAATATGATTCCAGTCGTACTAAATTCAATTCACATAGTACTCTGATTCCATTATTAAATGTAAATTTTGGTATGCCCATTATTATTTTGCAGAATTTATTAATAATTACATCAAATACTTTTTTATATATTTCTCTATGTATAGCATTATGAAGCCACGCAGTTTTAACTCCCGTCCTCATCAATTGCCAACGACGAAGGTCTTTGCATGAAAGAAATATTCGCAGACGTTTAGTGAAAACTGATAAGAGAACGCGTCTGACAGGTCACATTTCATTGGGTGGTTTGCTGACAGCTTCATTCAGACTTGTGGACAGGCCCAATTTATAATTGAACTGCCATTTCAGTTCTGAGCCCATCTGACACTCTGAATTAACTTGGAGGATCGATCGCAGAAACAACTAAGAAGTGAAAATCTCCCGAGATGTTACTTAACAAGGGGGTTCCACAAGGTTCAACTATATCCCCACAAGTGTTCCTCCTCTACTTTCTCTCTCTCTCTCTCTCTTGGTTATTCCCCATTATATCCCGGATTCAAGCTCACAGCTGCGTACATTCCTGTGTAGAGGTGAAAATGTATGATTCGAAGCTTTTACTTGTTAGTGTTTTAATGTCGCACGAATTACGGTAGGCAGCTATCGAGTCTTTCATTACCAGCGTCAGGATTGCCGATGATCATATTCGAACCCACAATCTCCCGAATCCTAGCTTACTACCACGAAGCCAACTAGATAGGTGAGATATTTCATCTATTTCGTTTATTGTTCAAATTGTCCAGCTCTGTGGCTAAATGGTTAGCGTGCTGGCCTTTGGTCACAGGGGTCCTGGATTCGATTCCCGACAGGTCGCGAACTTTAACCAACATTGGTTAATTTTGCTGGCACGGGGTCTGGGTTTATGTGTCGTCTTCACCCTCATCACGACGCGCATGTCGCCTACGGGTGTCAAATCAAAAGAACTGCACCTGGCGAGCCGAATATGTCCTCGGACACTCCCGGCACTAAAAGCCATACGCCATTTAATATTTTTCGTTGTTCAAATTAGTGTCACCATAATACAACATACCGCCAGGGGTAGAAATAAATGTCAGGCTATTACAGTAATGATAAGAAGCCGATTGTTTGGGCTTTAGATTAGAATGGAAACTCACTAACGCGAGTAGCAAGCATACCCTATACTGCACAACAGTTCTGCTAAGATTTTTGCATAAACCTGAGGGCTACTTTCTATTATAAGCCCTAGATATTATGTTTCACTTGGTACTCTGTACACTACAGAAGAGGGGGGCAGATGACGCTTCCTGTTAGCCAAATTAGTTTTCATCTCACCGGTTACTGCCTAATCACCAAGGATCTATTAATAATTTAATTTTTACGTGTCTAAAATATTACATTACTAAATTATGATAATAAGTGTACCTTCAAACACACATCCAGTTAATAAAAATACGTAATAAAGAATGTCAAAGAATGTCGTTCAATAATAAATATATAGTTAAATGTATCGTGAAGTCCAGAATGCAGCTGTGCGGACAGATAGCCTTGTCTGTTTCTGGAAACAGATCATCCAGTGCGTAGACTTCATCTATTGGGTGGAAAATAAGTTCATTCCGCGCAATTATGTATATTCGCCTGTTGAACGTGCACATCCGATAATAATCCGAGGCAGAGAGATTGCCCAGATCGCTGTAAGGGTATAAGTTAATTACGACTCTCATTGTCCAAAACCAAGAATTTCCAGTATATATTCATATTTAGCCTCCTCCAAGGGTATTTCAAATTGATTTCCGATCTATATGTTTTTATGTCTGCACTATCATCCCTAATAGATTGGGTACTGAATAATTTCGAAACACCCTGTATAAAATACACGCTTTAAATTTTTCCTTTACAAGGTTATTTTGTTTAAAAGAATATTAGAACTATACAAGATACAAATTGTTTATGTAACCAAACGGATAAGAAACTAAAGAATTTTGTAGGATTACCTTCAAATTTTAGAATATTTTGTTGACTTTAGACTTAAAACTACTCCAAACAAGCAATCGTGTAAATATTCATAGAATGGTAATATTTGTAGTTCAAACTCCATAAGCAAGTTTGCAGGAAATATCAGGTTTTTAAAAGTCTGAACATTATTTTATGAATGGTAATGAATTTGAAATAAAATGCAAAATTTTCTTTAATTGGCAAAGTATAATGATAAAATGAAACTATTGGCTGAAAGAATAAATCCAGTACACTGCTTCAATTTTGCTCTCCAACCTTTTATATGGTGATGGCATGTGTGGTTGTTGAGTTATTAAGACTTGATTTTTACTAACTTTAATCTAGCGAAAAGTGTATCTCACCTTAAAGTCTATATCCACAGCCTTGTGGCTTCAATTCTAGATTAAACTCAAGGTTCCTTGCTTCAAATGACGATGTCAACAGCCTATTAAAATAGAAATTTATCTTTTTGGATGCTTTTCTCCTTTAAAAACGTTTTAGAATACGTTGTACTGTTACTTCTTACGATTATCAATTAAGACACCAGAATGTCGTTTATTGCAATCATTCTTATATAGGCTGTCCATACCACGTGAGATGATTGAGTTTCGTAGTTTGTGCTAATAAAAGATTTTATTCACATCATGCACGTTTAAATACACATCACAAAAATTCCATACGATATAATACTTTAGCTCCTATTATAATCTGATTATTGGTGAACCCCACGATAGAAATCTATAGAAATCTATACTGGAATATTATATTCTACACGCCTCGCGGAAGACTTATCCATTCATTCAAAAACTTGTCCCAAAAACGGCTTCCTCTGCAAGGAAATACTGTACTGGGAACATACTGTAGAGCATAGTAACGTTTTATATTAAAAATGAATGTAGTCCACAGATATCGAACATGCTCCAGAATAAATCTCGCTCAGCGAGATGAAACAGGAAATCGAAGAGAGGAGAGTCGGTTCTCTCGTGTGCCAGATAGGATCGAACAAAACAAGAAATAAGGAGGATTTGCAATGCAGATGACTGGCGTGCGTCTATATATTCTGCGTGTAGATGTGTTCTGCTCCTTCGCCGTCCAGGAAGAGATAAGAAAGAGAAACCGACATTCGTAGGCGCATGTGTGGATGAATTACGGGAAGTGGAAGAAATGTATAAAAAGTATCATCATTCCATCTTAACAGCATTAATTTCACCCGATAGATGCAACATGGTTTAATAAATATCTTCAGATAAATCAAAACTCATAAAGAATAAATAATTAAATGGGCTACATAGATATATTAAGACATTATTATTATTATTATTATTATTATTATTATTATTATTATTATTATTATTATTATTATTATTATTATTATTATTTCCAATGAGGCCTGCTAAGGACCATCTGCCAATTTCAATTCAGTTCTTTTTGTTTTCTCTTCCCAGCCTTCCAATATTCTTTCATCCTTTCACTATGCTGTTTCTTTCTGTCCTCAGACCACTTCGAACCAGGCTTCTTGTTCAATCTTCCTTGGAATCCTTCCATACTTACTACCCTCTTTCTAAACATTTCACTGTCCACAGTTTCTTCTTCTCTTATATTATTTTTTTTCTAAATCTTTCTTTACTTCTTGAATACAGCTAGTTGTTGCCTTCTTGTCCCGAAGGTATTTGAAAACTATTTTTGTTAATCTGGAATCATCCATTCTGTAAATACACTGACTGACAGAGCAAATGCAACACCAAGAAGGAGTGGTCAGAACTTTATGCCAATTGCAGGGTAGACTGACGTCACTGAGGTATGCTCATGATGTGAAATGCGCCGCTGTGGTGCGCACGTAGCGAACGATAAATGGGACACGGCGTTGGCGAATGGCCCACTTCGTACCGTGATTTCTCAGCCGACAGTCATTGTAGAACGTGTTGTCGTGTGCCACAGGACACGTGTATAGCTAGGAATGCCAGGCCGCCGTCAACGGAGGCATTTCCAGCAGACAGACGACTTTACGAGGGGTATGGTGATCGGGCTGAGAAGGGCAGGTTGGTCGCTTCGTCAAATCGCAGCCGATACCCATAGGGATGTGTCCACGGTGCAGCGCCTGTGGCGAAGATGGTTGGCGCAGGGACATGTGGCACGTGCGAGGGGTCCAGGCGCAGCCCGAGTGACGTCAGCACGCGAGGATCGGCGCATCCGCCGCCAAGCGGTGGCAGCCCCGCACGCCACGTCAACCGCCATTCTTCAGCATGTGCAAGACACCCTGGCTGTTCCAATATCGACCAGAACAATTTCCCGTCGATTGGTTGAAGGAGGCCTGCACTCCCGGCGTCCGCTCAGAAGACTACCATTGACTCCACAGCATAGACGTGCACGCCTGGCATGGTGCCGGGCTAGAGCGACTTGGATGAGGGAATGGCGGAACGTCGTGTTCTCCGATGAGTCACGCTTCTGTTCTGTCAGTGATAGTCACCGCAGACGAGTGTGGCGTCGGCGTGGAGAAAGGTCAAATCCGGCAGTAACTGTGGAGCGCCCTACCGCTAGACAACGCGGCATCAAGGTTTGGGACGCTATGGCGTATGATTCCACGTCACCTCTAGTACGTATTCAAGGCACGTTAAATGCCCACCGCTACGTGCTGCATGTGCTGCGGCCGGTGGCACTCCCGTACCTTCAGGGGCTGCCCAATCTGTTTCAGCAGGATAATGCCCGCCCACACACTGCTCGCATCTCCCAACAGGCTCTACGAGGTGTACAGGTGCTTCCGTGGCCAGCGTACTCTCCGGATATCTCACCAATCGAACACGTGTGGGATCTCATTGGACGCCGTTTGAAAACTCTGCCCCAGCCTCGTACGGACGACCAACTGTGGCAAATGGTTGACAGAGAATAGAGAACCATCCCTCAGGACACCATCCGCACTCTTATTGACTCTGTACCTCGACGTGTTTCTGCGTGCATCGCCGCTCGCGGTGGTCCTACATCCTACTGAGTCGATGCCGTGCGCATTGTGTAACCTGCATATCGGTTTGAAATAAACATCAATTATTCGTCCGTGCCGTCTCTGTTTTTTCCCCAACTTTCATCCCTTTCGAACCACTCCTTCTTGGTGTTGCATTTGCTCTGTCAGTCAGTGTATGTCCGAAAAAATTGCAATCTCCTTTTTATTATGGTTTCTGTTATGTTTTCTGTACTCCTGTATATTTCATCATTAGATCTTAATTTCCAAACTTCTGTTGTTTACACAGGGCCTAAGATTTTTCTCGTGATTCTCCTTTCTAGTACCTCAAGTTTATCTAATCTATAGTATCAGGCATTCACTTGCATATAAGCCTTCCGGTTTCACCACTGTAGTGTAGACAGTTTTTGTGTTTTTTATTATTATTATTATTATTATTATTATTATTATTATTATTATTATTATTATTATTATTATTATTATTATTATGTGGGTTCTTCATTTCTTCAGTCTACTTGGTTCCTGGTCTCTTTCTCACTTCAATCTCTGCGTGCACTCCCCACCTGTTTACTGTCGACTGAACAGATTCCGGTCTAAAATTTCTTATGTATCAATTTGGGTTTTCTCCAGGATCTTTTCGACTTGTTGGATCAATGGTGTGCTCTTCTGGTTTCCGGTGTATGGCATGATTTTGGGTATAATCCTTGTTGCTGAGAGTCTATATAGAATTTTAGTTTCTCCACTGCTTTACGGCACTTCAGTCTGTATCCGTCTTCCGTTTCTTCTGGGCCTAGAATATTTAACTTAAAAATGAGTACAATTTTATTGTTCCACCTTCTCAATACTTAAAATCATTTAACGTTTGTTAAAACATTATAGGTACTAGTTTCGGTCCGTTTTTTGGACCATCATCAGCCTAGCCAAGAATACAAGCAAAGACATAATCTAAAATAAAATGATGTGGATGAAAAGTGGGGATGGGATGGTAATGGAATAACATATAAAAGTAAAAACCTTATACAATGTTACAATAAATGTGGCCAGAGCAAATTAAAATTAACAGAAGTATAAAAGCATTGCGATGTCATTTAAAGTCACTTAATGACAAAGTCTTGGATTAATGGTTGAACTTGTGTTGCACACTTAAAATCGAGTGAAATCTTATGTGAATTCTTGTGTTTCTGGAAGGTTCTAGAAGCAAGTTACACTCTGTCTGTTCCACTCATTCCTGCAGCTTGTCCACAAATAGCGCAAGGTTCATGGGTTCCGACTGAGTTTAGACTACCTTAAAAACAGCAATTATTTACGCTACATATAAACGAGTCCAGCCTTCTCAATTCATCAATTCTATACTGGTCATTTTGGATTATTCCCTCTGCGCCACCGTGGAACTTGTTTCTAGAAGCTTCCAGAAACACAAGAATTCACATAAGATTTCACTCGATTTTAAGCGTGCAACACCAAGTTCAACCGTTAATCCAAGACTTTGTCATCAAGTGACTTTAAATGACATCACAATGCTTTTATACTTCTGTTAATTTTAATTTGTTCTGGACACATTTATTGTAACATTGTATAAGGTTTTTACTTTTATATGTTATTCCATTTCCAATCCCATCCCCCCTTTTCATCCACATCATTTTATTTTAGATTATGTCTTTGCTTGTATTCTTGGCTAGGCTGATGATGGTCCAAAACACGGACCGAAACTAGTACCTATAATGTTTTAACAAACGTTAAATGATTTTAAGTATTGAGAAGGTGGAACAATAAAATTGTACTCATTTTTAAGTTAAGTCTTAACTCAATACGGAGCCCTACCATGAAGTTTATTACTTTAAACCTAGAATAGTTTTCATGATCTTTCGTTTCCCTCTCAGGATTTTCTACAGATCTCCTGATCTGTCGAGAATCAGCGTTTCGCTCGCACACTGTACTTCAGGTTTGATCAATGTATTCTAGTGTGTAATCTTTGTGAGGGTGGATATCCACGTTTTTGTTGTACATGTCGAGCGTTTTCCATTATGCTTTCTTGAGTTTGTGCAGGCGAAAATTCTATACTTCTTTTTCTAATTTAAATTTCGGATCCCCTTTTATCTCTCTGTATTTTGCTTTAGTTTCTGAGTGTTGAATCCACTAAAAATAAACTCAGTTGACTCGAACAAGATTTATAGTCCAGCTTTTTCGTGGCATTCGTCGAGAACTTCTGCTTTATTTCTGTGAATTCTCTGTTCCCTAGTATCACTAGATCGTCTTAGAAAGACAACCAATTTATCTTGATATCATCTCTTGTCCGTCCCAGTTGAGTCAATTTCCAGTGGTTCTGACTTTTTAGTTCTTCCTCCCATTCCCTTATGACTTAATATTATAATTATAATTATTATTACCGGGCGAGTTGGCCGTGCGCGTAGAAGCGCGCGGCTGTGAGATTGCATCCGGGAGATAGTAGGTTCGAATCCCACTATCGGCAGCCCTGAAGATGGTTTTCCGTGGTTTCCCATTTTCACACCAGGCAAATGCTGGGGCTGTACCTTAATTAAGGCCACGGCCGCTTCCTTCCAACTCCTAGGCCTTTCCTATCCCATCGTCGCCATAAGACCTATCTGTGTCGGTGCGACGTAAAGCCCCTAGCAAAAAAAATTTATTATTAATATTATTATTAGATTACCCTATGGAACTGAGGCTTCAGTACGCGCGTTGTTATTAGAATTCCTTTTTTCGAATTAAACACATATTTTTAACGCTGTGTTGTATAGGAATGTCAACGGAGCACGAGAAAATATCCCATTAGTAACGAATTTGAATTAAAAACCTTCCAATTAGGCAGGTTCTATTGTACATCGCTGCATAGTCAGCTCTATGATGGTTGGCTCAATTACACTCAGCTTCGAATCTTAAATCATGAAGTCCGCCTGAAATGGAAGCGATCTGAACATCACCTGTGAAACGCCCTAGGGTGGGTGTATCCAAGGTGTACAAGGAAATAAGAATCTGGAACCAGTATAAATGTCTTCTGAAAGAATTGACTAGAAAACGTTTGGACTGATAAGAGAAGAAATGAAGTACTGAAAGAGAGAAAAGGTACATGATATCTGATCAGTGAAATAGGGAAGATTAGAGCCAAATCAATATGCCACAAAATAACTTCATCTCTTATTCACTGGAATGGAAATTTCTAGACAATAAAAGGATGTTAATAGCCAAGACTCCTGTACACAAAGCAACTTTGAAACACGGTGAATTGCATTCCCTAGCTGGTAACAGGAAAGTATGGCTGCAGCGATAAGACTTTCATTAAGAATGTACTATGACAGCCTGAGTTCAAATTTTCTTACGAATATACAGAATAATTTCTAAAACTAATAATAAACATTATGGTGCTGGTGCACTAATGGACCTTGGCCTACGAAGCAACCGCTGCTCGGCTTTAAACCATGCATAATACGAGTAGCGCGTGGTCAGAGCAAGTAATTCCCTCGTCCATTTTTCTTGTCTCTCTACGAGGGGCAGCTAAGCCACCGTAAGATAGCCATAGTAGTCCTCGAATCAGTATTCAGATCCAAGTGGAATTCGCTGATCCAGCCAGGAATCTAATCCCATCGGCGTCCAGCTTCTGTGGGGATGGGGTTCTACTTAGAATTATTTCTAATATTGAAGACGACACATACATTCGGTCTGAAAATCAGAGGAAATAAGCAATGAAGACTGAAATATTCGACCCTGCAAGGTGGACCATAGGCCAGCATGATAACCAGTTTACCACCAAGACTAGTAGTGTGAAGGCACGTGGTTCATTGACAGACGCATGCATAAGAAAACGAACTATTGTAGGAAGACTCTTATTCGAAAACATTTGGAACATTAAGGGAACAGGGAAGTGTGAAAAGATAGAAAAATGTAACTTCCGACGTTTAGTTTCATATCTCAGAAACTAAAAAATAGGTATTTCCTTGAATGTTCTTTTGATATAATCAGAATACATCAGTTATTATTTGGGTAGAATATGAAGATTCTATGTTAATATTTTGTGTCAGAAAGAACATTATAAAAATTAATTTCAAAGATATTGTTAAAAATTATCTTAATTTATGTACTTTTTTCTGAGAAAATACTCAAATAAAAGCCAAGAAACGTTTTGTGAAAAATGCATAAACCTTCTTTGATCATCTGAAGAAAAATTATTGCCCTATTGCTTACAGGAGTTGAGAAATTATTATATTTATATCCTAGTTGCTCTTCCAGCTCGCCTCCATGAACTAATCAAGACATCTGATGAAATTTACTTCCACAAGCAGATCTATATAGTGTCTAAGAGACTACTAAGTTTCAAATACATTTATGTGATAGTTCCTGAGAAAGAGGTACACATATTTTCAAAAAAAGTATGATATTTAGCGTGCAGAGTTATGTTGAAACTTATATTTATTGCCTCAAATATAACTTCAGCACAAGAATTGCATAAACTCTTAACCCTCACGAAACGCGCAAAAACAGCCTATTTATTGTCACATCCTCAGAAATTAAAAATATAGCCTGATATAATTGATCATAGAAGACAAGATAGGAGAGCAAGTAGGACGTGAGTGGAGGAAACGTTATTCCAGGAGGGTTATCAACCTTCTGGGAGCAGGCATTAGCAGAAGAAAAATCATAACACTGTCTTGGTCTATAGCAAGGTCTGTGATGGTACTCCATTGCCGAGTGTATTAAAGAAAGCGGCCTCAACTAATGTTATGCCTCGTTTTATTGGCATCCTTCAAAGATTTTATACTAGAACAAGAGAGGACAGTGTTATATTAAAGCATCTAATAACATATTACTGCTTAAAAATCCGGGGAAAAGATAGAATGCAAATTAATTCCCTTATTAGGAGTTATATTCTGGCCAGTTATTCCGCAATGTAGATATAGTAACAAAAACTGTAGGCGTTCTAATGCGCTGAAGCCCCCGTGGTTATGCAAATCTCATAGCAGAACCCGTGAGCAAAGTAGAGTATACTTGCTAATTCCTTCAGAGTGTTGGTATATGAGCATATTGCTGCGTACACTCTATGGTACATGATCAGCGTGTTGCCATTTAGCCCATGTGTTTAAGGTTGCATTCCCCGTCGGATCCGGGATTTTAACCTTCACTGGTTAATTCCAATGGCTAGGGAGATGGGTGTGTGTGAAGCAACTAATGTACACGGGGCTTGCCCTTTTTCGCTAGAGCATGCATATTGACCATACGATTTGTGGTAAATAAATAATAATAACCAGAATAAGAATTCATCATAGGTAGGTCCCTATAAGCATTGATGCTCATGTCGCTCACACAGCGTCAACACCAGAGACCTGCACCAGGCATCATCGAATCCCATACGCAATTTTCTACATATTGAAAGAGTTTACTAAGAACAGATTTGGCAAATCCACCCGTCCGTTCTGCTGGACCGATTTGATTCATTTTTATTTTATTCTATCCGGAATTACCTGCCGGTAAATCCTGAGACATTGATAGAGCTCTAAGTTCAGACAGCTTTGAGTAATCATAAAAAAATCATTACAGGATCACTCCAGTAATTGCAGGCGAAGGCTTATCCTAACCCGGAATACATTATGTACTTCGCGGGTTGTAATGTCAATCCATGCCTTATCATTGATTACTACCCGTCAATCCAGAGAGTATCCACTTCCTCTGATGATGAAAGAACACTATTCTCTGCTAGATACTCTTTGATTCTCTGACCTTCTCCAGCTTCTAAATATACTCAACAGATGGCAGGACGTTCCCAATAACTTATATACTGCTAAGATAAAGCAATCTACGGACAGACAGGAAGATCTCAAGTTGATTAGCCTTTTGTATGACCATTAATAAAGCGTAGTGGCAAACGCTTGTGGATGGTCCACTTGCACGCACCAGTATTCAGCCACGGTGAATTGTATCTTGCACTATCTCGGACAAGATCGTTTGAAAATGTTAAGATCTAGGTATCGCCGAATGATCAAAGCACAGAGAATATTATATGGAAAGAAGTGTTGTTAATAGAGCCCGGAATGTTATGCATTAATAGGTTAGAATTCAAACTTACTGAAGCGAGAAACAACTATAGTCTACCTTCACAACGATTATGCTATGGGGTTTGCATAAAACATTAGGGGTACGGCTATTCAGAACCCCTATAATTTATGTTACTCTTTCTACATTATGGAAGAGCGGGTGGCCGACATTTCCTACTTACCAAATTAGTTTGCAATCTAACCTATCACCGCATGAAAATCCGGGCTTTGATGATTATGATGATGATGATGATTGTTGTTTTAAGGAGCCTAACATCGAAGGTCATCAATCCCAAACCGGGCTTTCGTTATTAACTACATTATCGGTATTAAATGTTAATAAAACTACTGAAAAGGGCAAGCAAAACAATACGCTGCGATAGGCATGTCAAGACGAGTTATCTGATCTATTTATAAGGAATTCTGTGGAGCAGCATGGGTCCTCTATTATTATTATTATTATTATTATTATTATTATTATTATTATTATTATTATTATTATTATTATTATTATTATTATTATGCTGACTCCAATCTTCTGCTAATATAACTAAAGAAATGGTCAGCGGATGTGCTATGTGAAGTGCTGTTAGATTTTCGAGAGTTTCTGTCAAAGATGCCCCGTTCAAAGTCCTTGCTGATATTAAACCAGAAATGGTTTATTCAAATATAATCTAGACGACGGAGAGAAGGCATCATAGAGTTTGGATTGCTAGCCATTCTGCTCAGTATATTGTACTAGAGGTCCTGTCTTGGCCACATCCCCTATTTGGAATGCTGAGCCAGTACTGTAATATGTCTATTCCTAGGCTGGAGACAGCACCCTGTAACAAGATGTGAACCAGCGAACCGTAACCTGTGGTCAGCTGTAACAGTCAGACATGGGGATGAGAGGGGAGTTAAGTTACACAGCCGCATCCTAGCGCTCCCCTTACTGTCCCCCTCTTCCCCAAACCCACAGAACTGGAGATCCGTAATGCAGGGAGATCTGCTACTGATAGGCAATCGCCAACAAGCTGAACTCCGAACTAGCTCTACCAAACCTGTGGATGACGAGATAAAAATTTAATTCTTCCTCCTACACGATTTAACATGTGTTGAATTCTAATGGTCAGATAAAGACTTGCATTAAATCTTAATTTCTTACATAGGTATGAAATAAACTATATCGGTGTTCCCAGGACCAGTAGAGGAGATTGCACACATAATGTTTTAATTACAAACCCCTTATTACAGGCAGAATAACTTCAAATCAAGTGTTTAAATCTCCAGCTTCCGCTGAGTGAAGTGGCGTTTACATCTGTGTATCAAGTTTGCCTGTACAGGTATGCAACCGGGTTGACAAAATGCGGCGTGCTTGGGTTAGGCCATTACTAGATCCCGTACACTTTAGCTTGCACAACGATTTTGCTGTGAGGTTTGCATAAACATTAGGGGTTACAGTCTATCAGTACCCCTAGAATTTATGTTAAACTTGCTACGTTACGGAAGAACGGGTAGGATGACACTTTCTACAAAGTGTATTTGTTTACATTCTAACGTATTCCTGCCTAAAACATCCAGAGTCTAGTCATTGCATTCGTGTCTATCCTGCCTCTTACACAATGGAAAAGTTCCTTTATTGGTTCCTAACTTTGAACATTGTTACAAAATTAGTGAATATTAGAATTGTAATTAAATTAGTCTTAGCTAATCACATTACAATCACCTCTTCGCCTGCCATAAGTGGGAAACGCATACATTTGAATTTCAATTGTTACACCAAAAACTGAGTGATCCTTCAAAATACGAAGAGCCTCCTCCCACACCCCACCGGTCACCCTGAGCCCTATTTAATTAAACATCTATGGAGAGTGAAGAAGGCAACGGGAAACGGGAACGGCGGTATCAAAATAGGTGGGGAAGAAATGATGTCAAATTTCCCGAGCACCTGTATGTTCCACAGCGAATATAGAACTGGAAATAATCGGGAGAGAACGCAACTTCTTGATTCCGGCTGCTTCACCAACTTATGAAACCTATGAATCATGTAAGCATGGTACAAATTTGCGAGAATCAAAACTGAAAATTCAGTTCGTGACCAGTACCATCTGTTAGACCAGCGGTTCTCAAACTGTTATGAGATTGTATCCCTCACTCATGGCTAAAAGTTCAATGTACCTCAACGAAAAAATCCCTATATGATAGGTTTAAAAAATATGACTACCTGCCTAATTATTGAGGCATTTTTAATTGATTACAGTATAATCCATTCTTGTTAATACACATCGTAAATAAGACGACATTGTGAAATCAAATATATGTTTATAAAGCAGCACAAAAAATTTAGAGTTTGTAACTATCAAGTACAATACAAACAACACAGGAAACCCTGTTTGTATGAAAGCTTCACAAAACACTAGATTTTAGCCTCAGTATCAAATTAACGAATATGGATGAAAAATTATCGTTCTTAATTCTGGAATTCGAACATTGAGAACAGTCAAAATGTCAATGTGATAGGTGCACCTGCATGGCATGATACCGTTTTCTGATGTGTCGTAATCCAAGTGAAAGATTCAAGCGAAGTTTGACTTCATATATACTTATTTAACTTTCTGCTTATTTATTCCCATATTCCAATTTTTCGTATTTTTTTCCTGAAGGCTGCTTGCATATCCCACTAAAAGTCTCAGGTGTACCACTACGGGTACGCGTACTCCAATTTCATAACCACTGTACTAGAATATTTATGATTAACTTCTTTGACAATAACTGGCTGTTCTTTTTATTTTTGAACATAGAGGAAAGGTGCTGGTACTCCGGAGCGTTGCGTACTGGCAGGAGATAAAGAGCACAGGAAACTAGTAAATGTCACATAAAAATGACTCATTAACAAGTATAAGAAAATACAGACACGGGCTGACTGCTATGGTTGTACAAGAGGGAAAACCAAAACTCACACCAAAAAATTCCATACTGTAATATTAGAAACACAACTTTAAAATCGAGTGAGGAAGTGTTACTAGGTCACTGTATGTATAATTTAGTAACACTTACCTGGTAATTCAGTATCACCATCTAATAAATTCACATTCACCGTACCCGATATACTTCCGACAAACGAAGGCTATAAAATAGCATGTCATAAAATACCTGCATAAAAAGTTAGATTGTTTCCAAGTGTCTTAAAGTTAGTCGTTGGTGTATTGCATTTCAACTAGCCCCTGCCAAACTACTTTTAGCACATATTTAGACAAATTAAGTGCATCGTCGTGCTGAATGAAGGATGGTGCGAGGAAGGGGACATAAAGGTGATTCCTTGTTCGTACCGGGCTGTCACTCACTTAAAAAAGAAATATTTCAGAATTTGACAGCCTCTAGTAATGTTCATATTCTTTGTCAGTCGTATAACTCAGTTGTCCTGGGAAACAAAACATGGTAAGGAAATTTTTCGGTGCTCTGTTTCGTTTTAATTCTTGCACTAGCCTTTTAAGGTCAATGCTCTCCATGCTCATTTCGCAAAAATACTGAAGAAATAGCTAAATTTTACTTTAAGATTATTCTAAAATACAAAACAGTTTCTGTTAAGAACTAGATAAGCAAAGCCCGGATTTTCATGCCGTAACAGGTTAGACTGCAAACTAAATTTCGTTAATAGGAAGTGTCGGCCACGCGCTCTTCCATAATGTGGCAAGAGTAACATAAATCGAAGGAGTTCTGATGGGGCGTACCCCTAATGTTTATGCAAACCCCATAGCATAATCGTTGTGAAGGTAGACTATACTTGCTGCTCGCTTCAGAAACTTTGCATTCTAACCTATTAATGCATAAAAATCCGGGGTCTATAGATAAGTAACCATATATATATATATATATAATTTCAGTATTATAGATCCTTTTTGTGGCGTTCAGAAGTAATCGATAGCGACAAATGAGCATTCAAAAGAAAGAGAATGGACACTTTTTAATTAAACAAAATAAAAACCAACCCATGTTACATATAACGCACAACAGTTTGACAACAACTGGTGGGTCGGTGATTTAGTATTGTTTGAAATAAAAAATGCTTCCCTTAAGAACTTTAATTTCTTGACTTATCTTGTTATTGCCTGGGATGTGTGTACTCTTGTCTCAGTGTTGTGAAATCACATTTACTTTACTATTCAATAGAGTTCATCAGCAGGTGTCATTGTCTACGGTATCCTGTCTTCTGGCTTGCGGATTGTCAATTGAAGAGGTGCGTGAGTCGCGTCTTTGATCTACCCATCTTCTGGGAGCTTTTCCACGTGCCCTGATCGTTTACTTCTGCTTGGACAACAAGCCTATTTTGATGATTACGATGCTTCTTATTAAAAGGGACCTAACATCTAGGTCATCGGCCCCTAATGGTACGAAATGAGACGAAATATAATGACAATTAAAAGTTCAAAATTACCTACTGACCAGAATAAAAAAACGATCGATAATTTAAAACAATCAGTGGATCCGACCCAGAAACTACCATAAAAACAATATTACTGATCAAATGACTGCTTCTAAAGCACAATCCTGAATCGAGTATGCTTTTTATCTAATGGGGTCCAAAATCTAGGTGAACGGCCCCTCATAACGGTACTTATCGCTCGTAAACCAGAACGATGGTATTTCTCATGTTGCGGTACTAATCAAAAGTAGAGTAGACTCACGGTGCCCCACACATTATGGTAGTAATCATAAGTATTGTACGTCGCACAGGTAACGCAAACCTATGGTGTTTCTCACGTAATGGCGCCACTCATAGGCAACGCAAACAGATGGTGTACCTCACCTAGGTGTACTAATCATGACACCGGAATTCCCGTGGTGTTCCTCACATAGTGGGTACTAATCATAGGCAACGCAGACCCACTGTGTCGCTCATATAGTAGTACACATCACAGGTACTTTAAACCCACAGTGAACCCACACTCTGCTGCTACTAATCACAAACCTGTTGTGTACCTAACATAGTGGCACTACTTGCAAGTAAAGGCGCCCCCGCGTGATGGTACTAATTACAAGCAGTTTCATGGTTCTAATGGAATCATTCCTTGGTCGCCCCTTTTAGTCTCCTCTTACGACAGGCAGGGAATACCGTGGGTGTATTCTTCGTCTGCGTCCCCCACCCTCAAGAGGGGGGGAATAGTTTAATATCATGGTCCTTAGTCGGCCTGTACCGAACATGAAGAAATAAATTACCTTTAAAAATCGTTTTCAATCGCCCTTGAGTAGTTCTGCCAAGCAACTCATGCTTAATAGGTGTCCACATCTAACGTTCTGTTAAGAAATGTACTTTTATGATGATGTGTAGTGTACACGATGTTAATTTTCTCTCTTTGTAGCTTCAGATTCTGTGTCCACCAATAAGTTCGTATACGACAGATGATTAGTTCTGCACCTCAACAAGAATTAAAAGCAGAGAAATAATACCTTCATCAAGGCCAGCTTCACCATATCCGAAGTACTTTCCCAACCCAGAATACATTGTGATTATATATATATATATGTGTGTGTGTGTGTGTGTGTGTGTGTGTGTGTGTGTGTGTGTGTGTGTGTGTGTGTGTGTGTGTGTGTGTGTGTGTGTGTGTGTGTGTGTGTGTGTGTGTGTGTGTGTGTGTGTGTGTGTGTGTGTGTGTGTGTGTGTGTGTGTGTGTGTGTGTGTGTGTGTGTTCTGCCTTTAGGCAGGTCTTCACAAAGCCGCTCTCGATACAGTCATCCTCTTAGTTTCTTCGTCCGGCTCCATGTCTAAATTGTTAACGTGCTGGCCTTTGGTCACAGGGGCCCGGGTTCGATTCGCCATAATTAGTTTATTCCACTGGCACGGGGGCGGGATATTTGTGTCGGATTCATCATCATTTCATCTTCATCACGACGTGCGGGTCGCCTACGGGAGTCAAATCAAAAAGACCTGCATCTGGCGAGCCGAACTTGTCCTCGGACACTCCCGGCACTAAGAGCCATACACCATTCATTTTTATCGTTTCTTCGTAATTCCCTGTTATTTTGACACTGTCCACTGTCTGGTACCTTCCCTGTCCTCTTCTTCACCTACAACTTACTGATCCTTCTAGAGCTTCCTTCAGCAAACATTATCTTCGTAGCCAGTTCCTTTTCCTTGTATGGATGGTTTGTAATAACTTACACTTTTCTCCAACTCTCTCCATTACCTGGTTGTTCTGTACCCTTTCCACCCAGATATCCGTTCCAGCCTTCTCCGTAACCACATATCAAATGCTTCTAGTTTCTTTCTATCTACCTTCCTTAGCTTCCAGGTCTCTGCTCCATATAGCGCCACACTCCAAGGAAAGCATTTCACCAACCTCTTCCTTAACCTCAAATACAAGCGACCACGTAGGAGTCTCTTCTTTCGGCTGAAGGCTTCTTTAACGATAGCAATGCGTGATATTACCTCCCTACTGCTTGTCATATCATGCGTTATTATGCTTCCTAGATATTTCAAAGCGGACACTTGTTCAATATATTTCTGTTTTACGTTTACCTTGTTCCTTATCACTAGAGCCCGGAGTTTTATGCATTAATAGGTTAGAGTGCAAAATTACTGAAGCAAGTAGCAAATATAGTCTACCTTCACAACGACTGTGCTATGGGGTTTGCGTAAACATTAGGGGTACGGCCCCATCAGAACCCCTATGATCTATGTTACTCTTCCTACAGTATGGAAGAGCGGGTGGCCGACACGTCCTACTAACCAAACCAGTTTGCAATCTAACCTGTTACTGCATAAAAATCCGGGCTTTACTTATCACCATACTCTTTGTCTTATTCTTATTAATTTTCATTTCATATTTCTCATAGGTTGCATTCAGGTCTTACATTGTGATATATGCTAGCGCTGGATGGAATCCAAGGTTCAATAAGTATATTAAGTTAATCGAAAGGCTGCAAAAATATTTTATAAGATTTATTCATCACCAAACACATGACTTGTACCCATTTATGATGCCATACAAAAAATTTACTAACCAGTGTCGGAATGACCAGCCTTGAAAAATAATTGATGACAAGTTCCCACATAAATTATTAGACAAGAAAATAGATAATAATATTAATTTACTATCCCTATTGAATTTTTGCGTACCTCGCATGCACTTAAGACAACGCAGCACGTTTAGGACTGAAAGAGCTCTGATGAGCCCCCACAACCATTCACCACACTAAAGGTTATGTAACAACTATAATGAAACTGTTAGCATAGACAATAACTTGGACTTCGACATGTCCAAATCCACGTTCATAAAACGCTTTTCACCTACACTGCAACGACACTAAGAGTTAACATCCCACTGAGCGCTATCAAAAAGTTGTAGGTACTGAATAATTTAATTACTAAGGAGTTTATTTTTAGTTATTAAGATATCAATGTAATTTCTTCTTCTTCCTCATCTGTTTACCCTCCAGGGTCGGTTATTCCCTCGGACTCAGCGAGGGACCACACCTCTTCCGCCTCAAGGGCAATGTCCTGGAGCTTCAGAATCTGAGTCGGGAATACAACTTGGGAGAATGACCAGTACCTCGCCAAGGCGGCCTCACCTGCTATGCTGAACAGGGGACTTGTGGAGGGATGGGAAGAGTGGAAGGGCAGACAAGGAAGAGGGAAGGAAACGGCGGTGGCATTTGCCTGGAGGAGAAGTGGGAAACTATGGAAAACCACTTCGAGGATGGCTGAGGTGGGAATCGATCCCACCTCTACTCAGTTGACATCCCGAGACTGAGTGGACCCCGTTCCATTCCTCGCACCACTTTCCAAATTTCGTGACAGAGTCGTGAATCGAACCAGGGCCTCCGGGGGTGGCAGCTAATCACGCTAACCACTACACCATAGAGGCGTACTCAATGTAATTCAATGAATAATTTCGTTATTAAGAAGTTTATATTCAGTTATAAAGATCTAAGACTTGTATCAATATAATTTTATCCATAATTTAGTTATAAAAATTGAATTTTTAGTTATTGAGACCTAATACTTGAGTCAATGTAATTTAATAAGTACTTTAAAGATTTTTAGATTTACTGTGATTGAGATTTACTACCCTGTTTTTAACCGGCAATTAAATAAATAAATAAATAAATAAATAAATTTGGGGTACCGAATGGACTTTATTCGTCCGTAAACATTCTGACCATCTCTGCGAGGTTCAAACCTACGATCTTCAGATTTGGAGCCCAACACACAACAAATAGTTACGAGGATCCTCTGGAACACAAATCCGTTCCCAATGCTGCTATTCTGTGGTATTTGCAATACAGCAGCTCGTCTTAACGGAGCTGCATTTCACTGTATACACTCATATCTCATTGTGCCACAAGAGTAGAGTACAGTAGGCAGCGAGAATAATGGACAGATTGTGTTCACTGGGACAAAGGCTCTGCTAAGCAGGCCCTTCACGAGATTCTACCACTGCTCAAATCTCCCGTGGATTTTCACGTGTGTGATTAAAATAGACGTGATTCATTGAATTCTCTGTGTTCTGTATCGCAGCCAGCCTTACAAACCAACAAAATTTTAACAATTATATTCCGAGGGAGATCGAATAAAATACAACGTATATTGATATAATTTACATACATAAATATTGTACCTCGTTATTGTTTAGGATATTAGTTTATACATTGGTCACGGCTGTCTTAGGATCTGTCCTACCATTCTACTACGTCTCGTCAAGTTTAGCCAAATTATTCTCCTCCAACCAATTCGACTTAGTATCTCCCCCGTTCTTCATTCAAACTGTCCATCTCCTCTTCAGCATTCTTATGTAAAACCACACTTCATAAACTTCTATTCTCTTTTTTCTGAGCGAGTTATTGTCTATGTTTCACTTCCGAACAATGCCACGCAACTTCTAATTCCTACATCAATGATAATCTACAATCTGTATAAAAATCAGACTGCAGTGATAAAAATCAAGGGATTTGAAAAGGAAGCAGCAATCCAGAAAGGTGTGAGGCAAGGCTGCAGTTTGTCCCCCTTCCCTTTCAATATTTACACAAAATACTCAGTAAAGGAAATCAAAGAGGAGTTCAGGCAGGAAATCTCAATTCAAAGAGAGGAAATCAACAACCTGAGATTCGCCAATGATATTGTTATTTTATCTGAGACCGCAAAATATCCTGAGAAGTTGTTGAATGGTGTATACGGAGTCACGGGTAAGGATTACAAGATGAAAATAAGTAAGTCCACAACAAAAGTAATGGAATGCAGTCGAACGAAGGCATGTGAGGAAATTTATTTCCTTAACAAAGGCCTCCCTTGCTTGTGCTAGTCTGCATCTTATGTCGTCCTTACTTCTACAACTAGCTCACTCTCACATTTCCCCCATTGCCACCTGTGCAGCTTAAATGTGGACAATCAAACAGTCAGTTAAGAGGAAACTGGACAGCTACGAGGTGTGAGTTTACCGATACAATCTTCGAATTTATTGAACTGTGTACCATGCTGGAAGAACTAGGCATCACGAGCGGATCAGCCTGGCTTACCACCGGTACTTCCGACACATCGCCAGAAGAACAGGTACTCTGCAGCCTCTGGTGGGGAAATAACGACAGACCGACAGACTTGAAGAAATAAAATGAGGACAGTGAAATTAGGAACTACGTCATACCCTATCAAGGGTAGAGGTTTGAGAAGAATTTCTGCGATATCAATCTACTTCCTCTATGACTCAGGTCGTCCTTCCCCAACTTGCAAACGAAGAGGGTGAATACTTTACTTGGAGTGAACGATATCGCTCTACATTATGCATTATTTAGATTACATAATCTTACAAATAGAACTCCGTCTATTTTATTGCCGGCCCCGTGGTGTAGGGGTAACGTGTCTGCCTCTTATCCGGAGGCCCCAGGTTCGATTCCAGGCCAGGTCAGGGATTTTTACCTGGACCTGAGGGCTGGTCTGAGGTCTACTCAGCCTACGTGATTACAATTGAGGAGCTATCTGACGGTGAGATAGCGGTTCCGGTCTAGAAAGCCAAGAATAACGGCCGAGAGCATTCGTCGTGCTGACCACACGACACCTCGTAATCTGCAGGCCTTTGGGCTGAGCAGCGGTCGCTTGGTAGGCCAAGGCCCTTCAAGGGCTGTAGTGCCATGGGGTTTGGTTTGCTTTGGTTTTCTATTTTATTACTCTAATGTACACACACAGTTCCAAGTCTCTCTTCATTATGGCACAGCAGGCGGTCCGGCCCGTCGCTATACTTGGGGAAGGCTGATCCTTACTTCCACTTCCTCAAGTCTAGTCATCTCATACATCCCGAGACAGTCCAGTAACTCACACAGTCCCATGAAGTGTAAACTAAACAGCTCAAACAATATTCAACAGCAGGACGATACTCACAACAGTGAACATTTACTTCACACTCACGATAGCACCTCCTCTTGCTGGCTCAAGGTGATGCTCAGTCCACAGAAATACACAAACACACAGTACTCTCAGGTAGTACACAGTCTCGTCGTCTCCAGTCCAGTCACTCTCTGAACTCTTCGACAGCAAAACCACAGCTCCTCGTTCAGACCTCGGTAGGACACTAGTGACAGCCGACACCTCTTTCGCTCTCAGCGCAGCCACCGAACCGCAACACTAACTGACTATCCGCGGCTAGCCTCCCAATTTACAGCTCGCGTGACGTGAACCAGAAAATAATACAGGGAAAGGCCGGCCATGCCCTCCAGGCCAGCTGCCAGCTCCCGGGTCGCTGGCTCACTACTCCTTTCCAAGAAGTACTGAAGAACATAAGTCTGTATTCGACAGTCGAGATTACTGTCTATAAAGAAATCTGAAATTCTAAATTGGCAATTAATATATCTTATGAATAAAAGGTACACTTTCCAGATTTTATACGGTGTTCAAATAAAATCGAAACAGGTATTGTAGAATTTCCTTGTAAACCATATTTAGTGCAGTTGTAGTTTGACGTCTATGGATCAGTATACTCTTTAAAAAGCTACATACAACTGTCCAAAGCGAATCACCGTCAACAGCATAATATGCCCTCACTCCACATGAGCACTACGGAGAGATTTGGAATTTAATACAGGCTTTTGGCACACACAAACCCAGAATTTAAAAAAAATTCATTCATTTCACTCAAAGATAGATATACCAGTGCACCTACGTCATCATGGCGCATATGCACACCGACTTCACTGATAGAAACGAATTTTCCTTTTAAAAAGTACAAAAGTCGTGATCGGGAGAGGTTTGTTGTATTTTACATGTAAAGAAGACATAACAATCTATAACTGTTACAAATATCAACTGTTGAAACATTCTCCTTGTCTCAATATCGCTGTGACTGACAGACAGAATTAGAGACTTCATATAGTGTGCCCCACGAGGAATTCTCAATATTCAGGGACATGACAGGGACAATAATTTGAAGCAAAACTTCATACTGATATTTTCCCTATTCTGAATGATCTCCGGGACAGAACACATTTAATGTACACTTTTTTGATGGCTATTGGCACGCACGTAGGTGTCTTACCCACCCAACCTCTTCGGCGTTTTGAAATTTCTAGAAGTTCTCCATACCTCCAGAAAGTCGCCGTGTGCTGCTAGTAGGACTACACTGAAAAAAGCATCTCATATCTGTCTCTTAGGTCATTATCACAGATCCTCAAATAGCACCACCAAAGGTTATGCTGTTACAGGAAAACTGCAAAAACCAATGGCAGCACCAAAATGAGGCATATTAGGCAAGATGAGGAGTGAGTTATTTTGCCATTGCTCTCCTCACTTGGCCAGAAAGAGTTATTGCAATACAACTGACCCCTTGAGCAGTGCTTTTCATAACACTCAGACACAAGTTTTGCTCCGAGTGTCATTACTCAGCACCACCATACCCCAGCAGCTTCCATATTGTTACAGACTGGGACTTCGGTCGAAGCTACACTTTGCTCTGGCCTGTGCCAAAAGATGGATACAAAAGCACTGCATCCGTCAAGAAATGGCAATAGGCTATCTTTTGCTCATATCATTTATATTTACAAAATAACATAAGTTTCCAATAATACTGCCTTGAGGAAGTAATGAGCAGGGTCAGATAATGCTTTGCCTAGTCTAATTCTCGCAGTTCTATTTTCTAGAAATATAGCCACTGTTCCTACACTACACGTTCAGAAGGAAAACTCGGATAAACACTGTTCGATCAGGAATTCACGCCGGCGGTATTCCTCGATAACAGCAGGAGCACTACTATCGCAGAAGCTGTAAACACACACCATATTCTTCATTAGTGCAGACATGTGGCATTTTAGTCAGCGCGTGTACAAACACAGTTACCAATGCTTCTCTCTGATACACCGTCAATCCCTCCCACTACTTCACTCACAACACACCATGGAGGACTGCGCGTTCAACGGGCTAGTTGTCCGACTCGTTGGCTGAACGGTCAGCGTACTGGCCTTCGGTTCAGAGGGTCCCGGGTTCGATTCCAGGCCGGGTCGGGGATTTTCACCTTAATTGGTTAATTCCAATGGCACAGGGGCTGGGTGTAAGTGTTGTCTTCATCATCATTTCATCCTCATCACGACGCGCAGGTCACCTACGGGAGTCAAATAGAAAGACCTGCACCAGGCGCGCCAAACCCGTCCTGGGATATACCGGCAATAAAAGCCATACGACATTTCATTTCAACGGGCTAGTTTAATGGTAGAAGGACATCGCGAGCAAAGAGGTTGAAAGCAATGAGGTAGGTTGTGCCAGAATAAAACGTCAAAGCCCACATACATGCGCTAGATTTCGTCCGTAGATGTCTCTCGGGAGGAAGAAGTAAAGCCCTACGAACGGCTTATATTTCCCTTCTGCGGCCCATACTATTATATGGCCTTCCTTCCTTCCTGGCATCCAACTACAACGGAAAATACGAGGAAACTAGAAGGTATCCAGCGACGAGCAGAACGTTTAATTAACAAACACATCCCCTTAAACACAGCCAGGTCATTGCCACCAGTGAACTCGTTATGTACACAAATAGATGTAGCCTTCCTTAGGAAATCCCTGACAGATAACACACACCTCTCCCCTTTCAACCGCCTGCAGCTCAATTACCGCTCTGTTAAAAGAGGCCAAGGAGTTACTCTTGTCCCTCCCTTCGCTAGAACAACCTCATATTTAAATGGGTTTTACTCAAGGGCTGCTCGTACGTGGAACCTTATACCATCTGAGGTAAAGCTACTTCCTCTTCCTCCGCGAAGTAAAGAAAATGTATATGTAAATATAAACCTATATGTGATGTATATAACTTGTATAAATTAGAATTGCAAGAAGGATGGCTGCAAGTACAGGTGTATGCGTGCGCGTGTGTGAGTGGTTGTGAATGAGTGTGTACACAAGGGTCTGAGTGAGAGTATAAATGGCTGGGTGTTCTTACTCTAATATTTTCAGGATAAATCAAGATAATTATTATTCTAAGGGTACAGTGTTTGTAGTGTAAATATGTAAATTTAAAATTGTCTACATAAGTTTCTATGTAAATATTCAGTAGAGTTTATGTACACATGTGGAGATGGACGCACTTCCGTGTATGTGGGGCTTGCCCTTTCTCCATCTACCACCCCTAAATTGTACATGTACAATTTAAGGAAAATAAATAAATAAATAATAATAATAATAATAATAATAATAATAATAAAACAAATTACATTAAATGTGTTCTATCTCGAAAAACATTCAGAATAAGGCAAATATCCATATGAACTTTCTGCTTCGAATAATTGTCCCTTTCATATCACTGAATAATGATCATTCCTCCTCTTGAAGTCATTAGTATATAGCAATGGGAATACTCAAGAAATCAGTAATACCACAACACTCCAAATTGTTAATGGCTAGAGCCCGGATTTTTATGCATTAGTAATTTAGAATGACAAGTTTCTAAAGCGAGCAGCAAGTATAGTCTACCTTCACAACAATTATGCTATGGGCTTTGCATAAACATTAGGGGTACGGCCCATCAGAACTCCTATAATTAATGTTACTCTTGCTACATTATGGAAGAGTGGGTGGCCAACACTTCCTATTAACCAAATTTAGTTTGCAATCTAACCTGTTACGGCATGAAAATCCGGGCTTTATTAATGACGTACTGGCTGCTTAACTTCACTCTCTGTAATGCTCGCCAGTATTATATTTGAAGGAGTAGAATTCACCGATAAATGATAATATTATTGCACATTCCTGGGCTTACAAAACAAACAAACAAAACCACACAGTAATGATGAAACAGAGGCAAATTCCTTTCGAATTCAAAACATGAAACTGATGTAGCGTGCCTAATTCAAGTCCCGCTAAACAAGATATAATTAATCTCTTGGACACGTCGATCATTACATTAACTCACCAGAATTAACTAATTACATTATTTATTAATTTCCATCATTATCGAATGCATGGCTCTAATTCATGTACAAGTGAATCTGACCGGTATTAAGTGGGTTAATTCGTACACAATGTCCATGTTAATACGCATTCTATATCGCACTGCCTGCCAGTCAATCTCTCTCTCTCTCTCTCTCTCTCTCTCTCTCTCTCTCTCTCTCTCTCTCACGTGTTCACTATTATACATCGTAATTGGATACAGTCAATTAATACAATTACATGAACGGAGAACAGCAGGCGATACCAAACTTGACAGATGTTCGCATGTATCAAGACATTGCCTAAAGGCATCTAACAAGGGAGTTCGAACCCACTATCTCCCGGATGCAAGCTCACAGCCATGCGCCCCCAACCGCACGGCCAACTCGCCCGGTATTTTTGTTATATTATTATTGTTATTATCATTATTCTCGTTTCAGCCATCTATGGGCTGCGATTACGCAACTTCCATTGCTTTCTCAAGTTCTTCCTCCTTCCTCTTTCGCCAGTATTCCTTCAGCCGTTGGCTTGCTCGTGCTCGTTCTTCTGCCGAGAATACTCTATTCTTCCTCGTTTTCTCACCAGCGAGGTCCTTCACCTCCGCAACTCTCTGCCTGAAGATTTTTCTGTTTGTTATCTCTTCTGCCGTGATCCCACATTTTTCTAAATCTCGGTGGACTTCTTTTACCCATGGGACTTGTGTCTTCCTGTTCTCCTGGAAGGTCAGGATTCTGTTGGCGAGTCTCTCCGACCCCATCCTTTTAATATGTCCGTAGAATGTCAATCTCCTTTTTTAATTTTGGTGGTAATGTTTTCAAATTGTTGGTATAGTCCTTGGTTTGGTCTCATGCGAAACGTAAACTTGTCTGATGATTTTCTGGGTCCAAGAATCTTTCTAAGGAACCTCCTTTCTTTCTTTTCCAAATCTGAGAGCCTCTCCGTGGCTATTATCTGAGCTGCGTATAAACATTCAGGTTTGATTATCGTGCTGCAGTGTTTGAATTTGGCCTGGTAAGAGAGTGACTTAGATTTATAGGTGTTTTGGCATAATCTAAATGCAGTTTCCATATTTCTTGCAAGTTCATGAATTGCTGCCTTTTCATTCATGTTTGGAGTCAAAATATCTCCTAGGTATTTGAATTTTGTAGCTCTTTTGATGTCACCGTACTTCGTCCTCATTGTCCAAGTTGGGTCAGTGGTATTTATGTTCATGTACTCCGTCTTCTCAAAAGATATTTGCAATCCTGTTTTGTCTGCTGTTTCTTTGAGGACTTCAATCTGCATAGCTGCAATTTGCAAATTCTCTGAAAAAATACTATATCATCTGCAAATGCGAGGCATTCAAATTTAAGCCCAGTTCTCTTGCCACCTAATCTAATTCCATTTGGAAATTTGAACTTGCTCATTTCTTTACGCCATTCCCTGATAACTTTCTCTAAAACACAGTTGAACAAAATTATTATTATTATTATTATTATTATTATTATTAATTTTCTTCGTTTCGGTCGGTTGTCTACCACATTATTTCAACCGTTATAGCCCTTGAACTTTAAATCTCTCGCAGTATTTTTCCACATTCAGTTTCCTTCATATCCTTCATCAGTCCATTCGTTGTCTGTCTTCAACTTCGACTTTTCTTGTAAACACGTTCCTGCATGTCTTCATGTGCATTCTCTACTTCTCGATGGTCTTTTTAAACTTCGGTGAACCAGAGTCCCTTGCCTTTCTTGTTTACAAAGTAGGAAAAGATCCGCTTAGTCACCCTCTGCGAGCTCATACGTGTTATGAAGCCATAAAAATTAATCCTCCATTTCTAAATGGTGTCTTTATCCTCTTCGCATGCAGACACAGTTCATTGTTATTCCATCTCCTATATTCACCATTTTCTTTGATTGTTCCTAAGATCTTTCTCAGGGTTTTCCTTTCCTTGGCTTCTAACTTTTCAGTTATACCCTTCCTGTTCAATCCAAGGCTTTCTGAGCAATAATATCTAAGCTCGTCGTTGATGGACACTGATCTTTTGCTGCAGATATTTCTAATTAGTTGGAATGCCACTTCTATCTTGTTGATACTAGATAAGAATGCTACTTTCTCAGAGTTGCTAGGCATTATCCAATCGATTAAGCACTTAAAATGTTCTGCTCGTTTGATTTACTAACTCTCTAAGAACATGCTTGATAATATTATTATTTGCCAGTTAAAATGTAAATGACGCTCAGAAAGGGAGAATTAGGAGGAAGTGGATGGCCTTGATTATTTTACTCGTATTTTTTTTTATTTTTCTTTTATCTTTTGGTACTTCTTGTTCTTTATCTGTTTACCCGCCAGAGTCGGTTTTTTCCTCGGACTCACCGAGGGATCCCAGCTCTACCACATCAAGGGCAGTGTCCTGGAGCTTCATACTCTGGGTCAGGGGATACAACTGGGTAGGATGACCACCTGAACAGCGGCCTTGCGGGCGGGTGGGAAGATTGGAAGGGATAGACAAGGAAGAGGCCGTGGCCTTAAGTTAGGTACCATCCCACATTTGTCTGGAGGAGAAGTGGGAAACCACGGAAAACCAGTTCTAGGATGGCTGAGGTGGGAATCTAACTCATATCTACACAGCTGACCTGCCGAAGCTGAGTGGACCCCGTTCCATCCCACGTACCACTTTCTAAATTTCGTGGCAGAGCCGGGAATCGAATCCGGGCCTCCGGGGCTTGCAGCTAATCACACTAACCACATCACCACAGAGACGTACAATCTTTTGGTACAATTTTAGATAACATCAAATATTTGGTTATTTGTTGTTGTTGTTTTTTCTATTTACAACATTAATGCATTTCACATTATTTTGAATATTTGTCTGACAGTGAATCGCTTGAACTTGACCAATGAATAAAACTTACGACCCGATCAAGTGACAAAGACGAACAATGATTTAAAATATTGCAAATAGCTCTTTAAAAAAGAGATCACAGTAGATAATTGAATAAATGAAAATAAAATAAGGGATGTACCCGTAAAAGAAAAAGTGCTGACCAAAGTCGAGCTCAAACTCAAAACCTTCAGATTTCAGCGTCAATGCGCGAGCGACTACGCCACAGAGACAAGTCGAAGTTACCTTGCAGTTAAAAGACTAAAAACGGGGACAAATTTTAAACTTTAAATTTTGAATAAAGTAAGGCCCAATGACAAAAACACCCAGAGACATTTAATAACAACGATAAAAAGGAGAAAAGCGTCAGTTTTTGGCCACATTCTCCGGCATAATGACTTCATAAAGAACTTGTTCGAAGGCAAGGTGATGGGAAAGAAAGGCAGAGGAAAACCACGGAAGAAGATCATTGAAGAGGTAGTTGAGATGATGGGATGCCAAGGTTATGGAGAGATGAAAAGGATCACAGAGAGAAGAGATCAATGGTTGCAGCGACAAGATAATGAGATGATGATGATGATGATGAATGGCAAAAACGCACGAACAGGGCTATTTTTTTTATGAAGTGCAAATCCTTTTCTAGAAAATCACAAGGTGACCTCCCCTTGTCAGTCAATTCGTTTTTCTACCTGCACAACACAATATTTGGCCTGAGGGGGTAGGGGAAATGTAACATGGCAATGTATTGCTCATGCCTGCTGTAGCTTTACATATCGATGGTGTACAGGCCAATTGGCGTAACTAACTAGTCTTACCTCACAGTTAGCGGAAGGTTGTACCAGCAAGCCACAGTACTGGCGACAGCTAAATCTCGATCTGACAAGTCCGCATGAGCCAGCTGGCGTAGCACTTAGTTTGTCTTTGTGTGTGATTAAGTTATCACTAAAATTAACTACACAATTCAGCAATAGTTTTTTTGTCCCACGGTATACAAATACTTGTTTGTATACGATGCTAATTCAGTCTCGTTGTGAATTTGAGCGTTGCTTCGATGAGGATAATTTACCGGTATTTAAACTTCTTGATACTCGATGAACATTGCCATGTCTCAATAAATAAAAGGTGTTTATAATCGATTCAAATTTATACAATTTTTATTAACATTCCTCTTCATTATTTTTGGTTGTTTTGTTATGAATATTGTTCTTAGTACTTTTACTCGCAATGTCACTTACAAAACACATAAATAATTACCGTAAATATGTTCTATTTCTTAGATTCCTATGTCAATGAATGTGATCAAACCATTTCTATATGCTTACATAAATGTCGATTTATTTGCATGATGCATGACGTTCATTGTAATGCGTTTGTATACATGGCGTTCTTTGTTTTTCAGTCTGGTACGAAAATGAACAGATTCCTTGGAAATGAGTGGCTTAGTTATATGAAAGTACATCTAGAACACGGCATGTTGCATTGCTTTTTCCAAATAACAGGCAGAGAGTTGCCTAGTTACATGAACGTCCTAGCAAGAAAGGTACCTCATAAAACATGGCGGCGTGTTCCCATCCTCCTATATACAGCATTTATTACCGATACAGAGTAAGACGCTGTCGCATAGTGACAATCTGTCCATCAAGGTTGAGTCAGTCTTTGTGGGGCTTTGTAATTAAATGAATTGCATAAAATAAATATATTTCCGTTGACTTTTCAAGAAATGCAAGATTTTTTCTGTGCTATTGAGACGATTTGCAATATTTTGGTACACTCCGCAACTTTTAGCTCCTTCTCGTTTAAGAGCTTCAGTTTTATAAAATATACACATTAGCGCTATACAGTACATATATAGATAAATCAGGATAGAAAATGTGTATTTTATAATAGTTTTCTTAATATTAATGATCATTTTTTCACACAATAAACAACTCACCGTTTTTACTATTATTTGTTATAGCTAGTGTAACGCAAAATATACACTGTTGTAACCAACACTGAGTTGTATCAGCTCCACTGAAATAGCGTAACCCTCAAATTTACGTTAAGGAATTAATTTCAAAAAACTATATGATTCCACACCATATATTCCTGTAGATTACTATCTTAGATACATTATACAATTCATATAAACAACAATTAAGACACATCAATACCTGTAGTGAGGTGCAACTGCTATTTTTTCTCTTCTGAGGAATTTCTTTTTAGTGGCTTACGTTCTCACCGCTGGATACCGTGGTTCAAATCCCGGTCACTCCATGTGAGATTTCTGCTGGACAAAGCGGAGGTGAGGCAGGGTTTTCTCCGGGTACTCCGGTTTTCCCTCTCATCTTTCATTCCAGCAACACTCTCCATTAACATTTCATCTGTCAGTCATTTATCATTGCCCCAGAGTAGTGCGACAGGCTTCGGCAGCCGGCACGTTTCCCATCCTCGCCGCTAGATAGGGCTTCATTCATTCCAATCCTGACCAGGTCGAAGGATGAAAGTGTGTTTCTGATCCCAAAACTTCTACTCGCAATACTGTGGCTATGTGAAGCCATCCTCCAAAATCTGTTTCCACATCTGAATGTTGTCCCAATCACATTACAACACATTGCTGGTATGGATATTGCTATAATCTCCATAAGTCCTTGTTGCGCCATCTATACGCAACCAACATGTAATAATGAGCAGATTGAACATGGCCATCAAAGGGACTGTCTAGGGAGTTGACTGGATCGAACTAACATTACTGATGAGCTTCTGCATGTGCAGTTTTACTCCTCGTTAGTACATTGTGGATAACAGGCAACTGTAACTTAAGAAACATGTTCTACTGTGTGTAATTAAGCTCATTAGCGATTACTGAACAGTCTTCACCATTATTTGCGCGAGTAATAAGTAGCTTCTAGCCCGTTCAACAGTCCTACAATAAAATTTGCATAAATGTTCTGGCAAGAACCATTAGAAACCCTGCACTTTATGCAACTCTCCATAGATATCCTAACTATGGGTTACTTGTTACTTGCAAAATAAGTTTCCAGTGCAACCTGTTGTGGTATCGAAATCCGGGGCCTAATGATTGGGTTTGATCCACGTCTCTTTTCTGGATAGAGATCTCACTGCAATCTAACTTGCCCAACGCCACTGTAGTAAGATTTGCATAACCAACAGGGGTTTGATAAGTCATCTGTGTTCTCTAACCCGCCCAACGACACTGTAGAAAACTTTGCATAACCAACAGGGGTTTGAGAAGTCATCTGTGTACTCTAACCTGCCCAACAACACTGTAGAAATATTATCATAACCTGCACGGGTTTGACAAGTCTCCTGAGCACTCTAACCCGCCCAACGACACTGTAAACAGATATGCATAACCTGCAGGGGTTTGAGAATTCATATCTTACAAGAGAACTGTCTGTATTGGACAAGACCATTTGCCTTGATACTTGGTAGGATGACGAATTAAAATATTGAAACACCGCTGCAAGTCTCCCGTTGTTGCATGCGATATTAGGCCTCTTGTCGATGACGCGAATGTTCGTCGGAACGGAAAATTCCTCCGGCCGGTAGGAAAACCGTGTGGCCGTGTCAACGGTTGTGGCAGGCGTGCGGTGTTCCAGCTTCCACTCCTCTCCAGTCGAGGTAAGTCAGTGCTGTACATTGAACCTTATCGCACTACCCTATTTTTACAAAAAGAAACAGTGGTGACGTAGAAGATATTGGATGTATCCCACGGTACATACCTATATCGTTTCACCCTTCATCTCCCAGTCTTCGAAATTTTGTTTCTGGTGTGAGTATACTTCCTTCCAAGCTTGCAAATTTAGCCGACTGACTATGTACTCTTCAAATGTCTTTTCCAAAACACCGGGCTTTCCTCCACAAGCGTAATTAATAGATTACTGTCGGAATTTAAGTCTGCAATCATTATAATCAAAATGATATCACAGATACTCCGTCAAAGTTGCATTCGATCTCGCTGCCAAGTGATGGCTAGCGGTGAGTTCGCCGGCTCTTGGGCTCGTGTTTATGGTACTACATGTCGCACTGATAACACTGTATACCGACCAGCTGCCGTCTCCACAGTGGCAATTCGGTTCAGCAATCGGCAGTCATGGCTAGTGGACGAACTCCCTTAAGTAACAATTTCTCTGCGTCGTGGACAAGAGGCCTTACGGCATGACAAAATGAGTCATTCAAAACAAGATTCCGATCTATCCCGCGTTTGTGCTAATTAAATTTTATATTAATATAGATGAAAAAAATCATCCTGTGTAATATTTTAGCTTCAATTATAAAAGATACAGAAAGGTTTACACTGTGCACAATGGAAGGAGACCATCAAGTTGAAGCCATATGTCTGTCTGCACTGCTCCTTCCGTGCCGGGCAGTTTCCAGGAAAGCATCCTCTTTTGGCACTGCCACACGAAACATTTGCAGACGTTCCGGGCGCTTGGTCCATAATGCAACGTCACTGCATTGTCCTAAGCGTCCTGTACTGGTGTCTTAACGGCTCATTATCCACCAGTCTTGGACAGATGTGGCAATTAAACTGGTGATTCCACTTACACACTGGGGCGATGCGATCGTGATTTCATTATTCAAAAAGCCTAAAGAATTTCACTACTTTCATTATAATTATTTTATCTTCCAGCAGTGTTATTTGAGGATTCACTGAGTCTCCGGGTTGACAATACAACAGATCAACAGCTCTAAGTTCTGAGAGATCGAATTATCTCACTGATTCTTATGGCCCTTGCTATGCGACTATCGGAAGTTGCATGTTATGCAGCGTCCATTTATTAAATCCCATGTAGGTTATGCAAACCCTACTACAGTACTGTTGTCCGGGTTCAAGAACCTTGAAAACACATTCAAGAAGGACCAAAAAGTTTCTAATAGATAAGTGCGTAAAAACTCTAATCACAACCACAATTGGTGACTACCATCAGCCTTTTTATATTTGACGTTATTGTACTCAGCTTTCGGTACCTTCCTTCCCGTTGTACGATGAATGGAATCTTCGGAGGAATTTGAAAACTAACCTAGCTCTCTCCTCTGTGTATCAGTCGTCTGGATCTTAAGGTTGCGGGTTCAAACCCCAGCACTCATTTTGACGTTTAGCCGAAACAATTAATGAAAATCTCAGACATCCAGATATCCATTCTTGCACACGGTAGTTCAGGTCATATTATTATTATTATTATTATTATTATTATTATTATTATTATTATTATCATAATTTCAAACGTGTGGAAATAATGAGGTGCTGGCCTTCTGACACCAACTTTACAGGTTCGACCCTGACTCAGACAGGTGGTATTTTTAAAATACGTCAGCCTCATGTCGTTATATTTACTGTGACGTAAAATAACTCCTGTGGTACTAAATTCGAACACGTAGACGTCTCCGCAAACAGTAAGAGTAGTTACTGGGACGTAAAGCAAAATTTTATTATTATTATTATTATTATTATTATTATTATTATTATTATTATTATTATTATTATTATTATTATTATTATTATATATGAGTCTTCAGAGGACGTGGAGAAATTTTTAAATGGTATGCGCACAGTTTGGAGAATGAGTGGAAGACGAAAATAAGTAAGTCCGAAGCAAAAGTAATGGAGTGCAGTCCAACAAAATCAGCTGACACAGGAAATATTTGATTAGGAAATGAAGTCTTACAGGAAGCAGATGTTTATCGTTACTTGGGTACTGGATTAACTAAGGATGGCAGAAGTAAAGAGGATATAAAATGCAGATTATCACAAGAAAGGAAGGCCTTTTTTAAGAAAAGAAATTTGCTCACTTCGAACATGGATAAAGATTTTTTTTTCTTTTTCTAGATTTTCCTTAGCAGCGTGGCTTTGTATGGAAGTGAAACACGGCCGATAATGAAATGAATAAACCGAATCACGAATTATGTGATAATGAATGGAATTGGTGAGAGGAGATTGATTTGGCAAAATTTGACGAAAAGAACAGATAGAATAATAGGACCCATCTTAAGACATACACGACTTGTGCAGCTGGTTTTTGAAGGAAGTTTGAATGGTAAGAACATGAAGGGATAGACCAAGGTAGGAATATGAAAATCAGATTAGAGCAGATGTAGATGCAGCAGTTGCGTAGAAATGAAAAGGATAGCACAGTATAGGGTGGCAAGCAGAGCTGCATCAAACCAATCTATGGTCTGATGCCTCAAACAATTATTATTATTATTATTATTATTATTATTATTATTATTATTATTATTATTATTATTTCTTCGATTTTGGCCTACTTTGGACCGCGGTAAACAATTTACTTGCTAGTTAGTCCGTTTTTCTTCTCCCAGAAATTCATCATCATTTCGCTGTGGTTCCTCTACCTCTTCTCTGACCACATTTTCTTGGAATTTTCATTTTGCTGTTCCTGGAACCCCTTCAATTTATCAATTTTAGCTCGAAACGCATCTCTGTTAAGGATTTCTTTCAGATTGATGCCAACTTCCTTTATGTCTTTCCTTGTTTCTTCTACCCATTTAGTAATTGCACTTAACTTGATGATGTAACCAAACGTGTTGTTACTCGACTATCGTTCAGCCCATGAAACTTCACTCTCCTCTTACGTATGGTGTCTGTAATCTTCTCTGTCTGTCTTCATACATCTCCATTTTTACGGTCTTCCTCCATGTACCATTATTATTATTATTATTATTATTATTATTCCCTTGATATTTTACATTATGTCCTGTATTTCCGGCACCTTCCTGTCTCCATTGCACGGAAGGATTTCAACGCGAGCTTTCTGGCTGGGCTCAAAGGACAAGAGATGACAGTTTGCGGAAGTAACGTAAAACTCCCCAGGTAGAGTGGATAGCATGTTAGTTGTGGACCACGCCCGGTTGTACCAGAGGGAATTCATCGCATGTTGTCTATAGCTTTAATATGCTAAATGGCGCCTATATTATTCAATTATGTAAGGTTATGAGAACATTCGCATGCATGGGATATCACCGTAATTGGTTTACGTTAAGTACCTCAAGTCTCGCCAGTGTCAAATGTAATATGGAAGTCCTATACTAGAAGACAGTAATTCAATAACAGCAAAATTTAGTTCATTGTTGAAGTGGAATGATACAATCATCCAGCATTTTATTGCACTGTAGTTGAATATATGTATCAATGGTACATGACGGTTATCAAGTCCTCAGCTAGACCTACGCGGAATTAAATGACGCCTGTCATGATTTCTCTAGGGGTGACTAATTTGTTTGTTCGTGAGCTTACGTTTATGGTTTTGGAGACTTCCAGGTGCCGAAATTTTGTCCCGTAGTCGTTCATTTACGTGCCCGTAAATCTACCGACACAAGGCTAACATATTTGAGCGCTTTCAGGTACCACCGGACTGAGTCAGGATTTATCATACCAACTCCAGCTCAGAAGACGAACGATCTACCGTCTGAATTACTCCACCCGGTACCCTTGTAATTATTATTATTATTATTATTATTATTATTATTATTATTATTATTATTATTATTATTATTTGGATTCGTTGTGCCCAACTGTGGAGCGCGTTTGAACTTATTTTGCACAATGTTCCTTCTCCTTTTCTTCCCAATATCTCTTCATTTTTTCACTGTGTTCCTTTCTGCGTGTTTCTGTCCAGCCTGTATTTTTTCTTGTTGGTTTCTCTGCAAATTTATGTTTGTTTAATAAGCTTCTAAATTTCTTTTTATCTTCAACGGTTTCGTCCTCAATACCCATTTCTTGTAGATCTTCATGAATTTCTGCTAACCAATTGTTGCGGTATCTGATCCCAATTACATTCAGAATCTAAACTAGCTTGAATTGGACTAAAACCAATTCAGTTCAATACATATGATAAGAATATCACTCCTCCTCTCTCACAATAAAATAAACGGAAATAAGCTGATGAAACAAGACAGGAAAAATACGACCTTAACTTCAAAACGGGAAGTTCTCCTGTAAGATATGTGATCCTTCACACAGGCACGTAAAGCGTACGGCTTCCACAATAATATCCAAACCAATGTAAGATTAATCCAGAATTATTTTGTACTGTATTACATTTAACGGCGGCACGATTCAAGTTTAATCTCCTAGCTTCGCTCGAATCCTCCGCCGTGGTAGAACTTTCTCAGATATGAACTTATTTTACAACTTAAAGTGTACTTGAGATGACGTACTGGTGTTGTTAAACAAACAAATAAACAAACAAACTTGCTGGCCAACTAATGCTGTTGACTGGAAAACTTGTCTTTTAAAGAGCTCGCCAAACAAGGGATGCGGCTGGTTTCTACTGCTTTGCACAGGACGCCTCGCTGAAAGTACTCGTAGGAGTTTTATTCAGGAATACAGTTTACAGAGAAATCCATCCCCCATCGAGACAGTAAAAGGCAAAATGTTTTAATTATAATTGAAAGCATCATACAGCTTCTACTTTACATTGGCAATATTAACTTCAAATGAAAAATTTGTCTAAAGGTAAATCTTTCCATCGTCTTGTGAACACGGTTTCCCATTACGTTTCCCGTGAGCGTTCTCGAACAAGAGACGAGTAAGACCATTCCTCATGGACAGAATGAACTTTGAAATTATGATAATGATGGTTATGATGTTTGTTGTTTAAAAGGGCCTAACAGGAAGATCCTCGGTCCTCAAAGGTACGAAGTGCAACGAAATGACACGATAATTGAAACTTCAAAATGTATCCACCGACTAGAATCTAAAGTAAATTATGATGAAAAATTACTATGATTCCAAAACAATCAGTGGATCCAATTCGCAATTTCTTATTTTCTGAGATAATGATTTTTGTCATAAGGGGTCCAAAAATTAAGGTCACCAACACCTCATGATAGTACTAATCACTGGTAATGTAGAAATATGATGTATTACTCGCACACTTTTTAGTGATAGATGGACACCTTAGTGTTGAATCGGTCGACCTCTGTCATCTTCGAGATTCGTATTGGCAACATTTGAAACACAAACTATAAACCGCTTATGCATCGCTGTGCGACATTCGGCGTACACTTTACGTACTAGTACTGTTGTTGTCTACACAGCAAAGCCAACCTATAGAATTCATGCTAGGAACAAGATTCGCATTGAGAAATGTTATATAATGTGTGTGTGTGAGACACAGTTGTTGGCTTAAGATAATAAAGGTTTAGAAAGTTCATATCGATTGATCATACTATCGTTTCAATTCAGATTTCATTTCCATTCAGTTGGCAGTATTACAGGAACCGGGAGAGCTCCCTCCTTACTCCTCAACCCCTTATACAAATCTATCACTAAAAAGTGTCCGAATAATCCCCCATAGAGTCGGACTATTCATTGGAAGCGTAGACTCATGGTGTTTCGCATATAATGGTACGACTAACAGGTAACGTAGAGCCATAGTGTTCCCCATACAGTGGTTCTAATTACAGGCAACGTCTAGACCTGTGGTGCTCATCACGTAATGGGGCTAATCACAGATTATTATTATTAAGCGTATGGAATTTACAGAATGGACAAGTATATACAATATTATACAAAAGAAAAACCTGCAAAGAATACAAGGTAAGTAGGGAACAATTACACATGAATATCTAAATTGTTTATCCACTGCACTAGGGATACTGAAACATCAGCAAAGTCTTTTCGGTCTCCACCATAAGCATGGACAGGGCATTCGTCCATTATATGATGCATGGTCTGGACTAAAGCACCACAATCACACGCTGGAGAGTCCCTGAAGCCCCACTGGTGAAGGGAGAATGCAGATCTTCCACAATTTGTGCGGAACCTGTTTAGCGATGCCCACGTTCTTCTTGGCAAGCTGAAACCAGCTGGGGCGTGGTTTGGATTAAAGAGGCTTGGCCACTCCGGAGCTGTACGAATCCATTGCTCTTTCCATTCCTCTTTTAAATTGAAACCAGCATCCATTAGATTCTTAGCTGTTTTCTCATTGTTCAAAATGCATCATCCCTAGGTCGCTCCTTGTAGTCTCCTCTTAAGACAGGCAGGGTATACCGTGTGTACATTCATCGTCTGCGTCCCCCACACACAGGGGCTTGAACTGTGAAAGTAACTCACCATATAATCAGCGATAAGACACCCCATACTGTACATCGACATACCTGATGGGCAAATTAAAACTCTCCCTGAAAAGATTTACAACAGGACTAACTCAGGATAGACCCGTGTTATTGAACATCACATGATGTTGGGAATGGCCTCATCTGAGGATAAGAAAAACTGCGGATCCCAAAATCCTGATCTCAGAAATCACCGGTAGAACTCAACACGGGAAGGTTCGTCTGAATGCTTTGGCGCATTAACAATAGTGAATTTGAAAGGATACAGATGCAGGGCAATTTTTATAAAGTTTCGAAATGACGATCTCCTAATTCCCACTTGCACAGATAAACGGCGCTGAGATTTCGTCGGACTTGGTTCGAGGCCTTTCTCGGGAGAAGCGCACATGCAACATGTTACAGCAACCGAATGGTGAATCAAACAGCTGGACACGATAGACTCAATCTCTTGGCAAAAGTCAGATCGGAATGAACGCTCACTTCACGGACAGGACTGCTGTCATTGCACTGACTCCTCAACATCGACGGAACTTCAGTTTGAACTGAACTCAAACTCAATAAGTGAACTGAGAAATCCACGCGAGTACTCTCACACACAGTATTCCCTCAACAGTACAAACTCTCTGAATAAACTGAACAATCGAGCTCGTCCGTCCCACCTTAAATATGGGTAGTTCTCCTATTTATTAACAAGGATAAATTCCGCGTTAGTCTTATAAATATTTTCCGGGCAGATTTATAATAATAATAATAAGAATAATGCTATTTGCATTACGTCCCACTAACTACTCTTTTACGGTTTTCGGAAACGCCGAGATGCCGGAATTTAGTCCCGCATGAGTTCTTTTACGTGCCAGTAAATCTACAGACACGAGGCTGACGTATTTGAGCATCCTCAAATACCACCGGACTGAGCCAGAATCGAACCTGCCACGTTGGGGTCAGAAGGCCAGCGCCTCAACCGCCTGAGCCACTCAGCCCGGCCGGGCAGATTTATATTGCCCACACTGTATTTCCTAATAAGGCCAGGAAATTTGAAGTACAATTGAGTGCAATGCAAAATCATTCAACAAAAATCAAGTATCGTCTATCTGCAAGGAACTTTACCAGGTGATAGTCAGATGGCGCCAGGTCAGGGCAGTACAGCGATTTCAAGGTGTCCCTCACTGGTCTTGCTGTGTAACGTGTAACGAAATCACTTTGCCATGCCTTCTGGCCCATTCGGGTCGTCTTTCGATCAATTCGCGATTTAAATTAATAATTTGCTGTGAATGTCGATGCGCATTAACGGATTCTCAGGGCTTCAAGAGTTCATAATACACAATGCCGCTCTGGTTCCACCAGACACAAAGCATGGTCTTCTTACCGAACAGATTTGGCCTTTGTGTTGAAGGACCCGCTTCGCCAGGTGACAGCCACGATTTCCACCGCTTCGGGTTTTCAAAATACACTGACTGACAGTGACAATGCAACACCAAGGAGGAGTGGTTCGAAAGGGATGAAAGTTGGGGAAATACAGAGACGGCACGGACGAATAATTGATGTTTATTTCAAACCGATATGCAGGTTACACAATGCGCACGGCATCGACTCAGTAGGATGTAGGACCACCGCGAGCGGCGATGCACGCAGAAACACGTCGAGGTACAGAGTCAATAAGAGTGCGGATGGTGTCCTGAGGGATGGTTCTCCATTCTCTGTCAACCATTTGCCACAGTTGGTCGTCCGTACGAGGCTGGGGCAGAGTTTGCAAACGGCGTCCAATGAGATCCCACACGTGTTCGATTGGTGAGAGATCCGGAGAGTACGCTGGCCACGGAAGCATCTGTACACCTCGTAGAGCCTGTTGGGAGATGCGAGCAGTGTGTGGGCGGGCATTATCCTGCTGAAACAGAGCATTGGGCAGCCCCTGAAGGTACGGGAGTGCCACCGGCCGCAGCACATGCTGCACGTAGCGGTGGGCATTTAACGTGCCTTGAATACGCACTAGAGGTGACGTGGAATCATACGCAATAGCGCCCCAAACCATGATGCCGCGTTGTCTAGCGGTAGGGCGCTCCACAGTTACTGCCGGATTTGACCTTTCTCCACGCCGACGCCACACTCGTCTGCGGTGACTATCACTGACAGAACAGAAGCGTGACTCATCGGAGAACACGACGTTCCGCCATTCCCTCATCCAAGTCGCTCTAGCCCGGCACCATGCCAGGCGTGCACGTCTATGCTGTGGAGTCAATGGTAGTCTTCTGAGCGGACGCCGGGAGTGCAGGCCTCCTTCAACCAATCGACGGGAAATTGTTCTGGTCGATATTGGAACAGCCAGGGTGTCTTGCACATGCTGAAGAATGGCGGTTGACGTGGCGTGCGGGGCTGCCACCGCTTGGCGGCGGATGCGCCGATCCTCGCGTGCTCACGTCACTCGGGCTGCGCCTGGACCCCTCGCACGTGCCACATGTCCCTGCGCCAACCATCTTCGCCACAGGCGCTGCACCGTGGACACATCCCTATGGGTATCGGCTGCGATTTGACGAAGCGACCAACCTGCCCTTCTCAGCCCGATCACCATACCCCTCGTAAAGTCGTCTGTCTGCTGGAAATGCCTCCGTTGACGGCGGCCTGGCATTCTTAGCTATACACGTGTCCTGTGGCACACGACAACACGTTCTACAATGACTGTCGACTGAGAAATCACGGTACGAAGTGGGCCATTCGCCAACGCCGTGTCCCATTTATCGTTCGCTACGGGCGCAGCGCAGCGGCGCATTTCACATCATGAGCATACCTCAGTGACGTCAGTCTACCCTGCAATTGGCATAAAGTTCTGACCACTCCTTCTTGGTGTTGCATTTGCTCTGTCAGTCAGTGTAAATCCATTTATCGTCACCCATCACAATTCTTTCGTGGCACTGAAGCAGGATGTCATATGTGACTCCGCGATTTTCCATTTGCTGTTTATTCAAATCGTGTGGGGCCCCATTTACCGAATTTATTGATCTTTCCCATTTCTCGTAAACGTCTACCGATTGTTTCTTGTGACACAACTAATTGCTGTTGAGTTTCAGTTGGGTCATCAACCACAGCGCACACTGTTTTTACATTAAAATAACAACACTTACATTGTCGAAACCTTGTCTGATATGTTCTAATCGATGGAACGTGTTGACTATGTGTTTGCACCAGCAAACGATGACTTTCCACAGCCGTTTTCTTCAGATTAAATAAGAAAAGCTATGCGTCGACATGATCACCGAACGATACAACACAGACGCTAGTGTTTGGCGGGCTTAACTTGTGTGTGTTGGTAGGTTAATGTCAGACTGAAGTATGTGTCAAATTCATACGCTGTGTACTGTTCGCTGGGGCCATCCCTTAGTGAAACCGGAAAAGACTTATCCATACATTCGGTATATGAACATGGGTGCGGAAACAATGTTAGAACTCATTTTCTACAACTCTACATAGTACATTAATAATGGGAAACACACAGGAAGAGAACTATCAGCATACCAAAAGAAACTCAGCATTGAAGTATGCACTAATCCACCTTCCAGGAATACATCATCGCATCCGAGATGCAATTGTACCATAAGCTCATTCACTAATTGAATTTCCTATTGTGAACTGCTGTTCTAGAATCTGAGTATGGTAATGAAATATAAAGGGCATCAGATGAAAACTACACACCCGCTACAACGTGACCATGGAATTGTGTTATTCAAAAGTAATTACCAAAGGTGTTAATACATTTATCCCACTGGGAGACGAGGCGATCAATTCCAGTTTTGTAGAAAGAGGTAGGTCATTGACGGATCCACAACTGCACCCACTCATACACTTCCTCGTCCGAATTAAACCGACGTCCACAAATATGTTTCTTCCTTCATGATGCCAAGATGACGATGATGATGATACTTGTTATTTAAAGAGGCCTATCAACTAGGTTATCGGCCACTAATGGTACAAAACGAGACGAAATGTAATGACAATTTAAAAGTGAAAAGTCATCCACTGGCCAGAATAAAAAGAACGTGATGATGAAGAATGAATAGGTCGATATAAATTTGTAACAATCAGTGGACCCAACCCGCAACGCCCCACATTCCCAGAAACTATCATAAACAAACGAGTAGTATTACAAACAAAGAGACTGGTTCTATAGTATAATCCTGAATCGAGGATTCTCGTTGTCTAAAGGTGTCCAAAAATCCAGGTTATCGGCCCCTTATAATGATACTTATCGCTAGAGAAGTAGAACCATGGTATTTGTCATGTTGCGGCACTAATCAAAAGTGGCGTAGACTCACGCTGTTCCACACATTATGGTACTAATCACAGGCAACACCCAGACCCGTGGTGTTTCTCATAATGGTACTAATCACGGCTACTCGAAAACCCATACAGACTCCCATTCTGTTTTTGTTAATCACAAACCTATTTTGTACATAACATAGTGGTACTACTCGCAAGTAAAGGCGACCCATGGTGTTTCCGCGTGATGGTACTAACCACAAGTAGTTTCATGGTTCTAATACAATCATCACTTGGTCGCCTCTTACGACGGGTAGGGGATATTGCGGGTGTATTCTTCCTCTGCCTTCCCCACCCACGGTCGGTCCTTCGTGATTCGTCGGTTTTCCCGGATAAGGCCATCAATCAGCCCTATCACATCAGGAGTAATGGCTTCATGGAGCTGTCCTGAGCAGTGATGTGCGCCCTTCTCGTAATCTCGTGAACCCTCAGCCACCAGCAGACGAACCACACTCCTCTGCTCTCCTTTGCTTACCTCCATTTCTGCATCTGGACGAACACACTAGACCAGTTCATGCACCAACAACTGTGTGCACATGTGAGTTGTCACTAGACAGTTCTCCTACAACAGCGAAGGCAGTATGGACACGTAACAACAGTGTTGCCAATTTTCAATAATATTAATGTTATTTGCTTTACGTCCCACTAACTACTACACGAGTACTCTCACACACAGTATTCCCTCAACAGCACAAACTCTCTGAATAAACTGAACAATCGAGCTCGTCCGTCCCACCTTAAATATGGGTAGTTCTCCTATTTATTAACAAGGATAAATTCCGCGTTAGTCTTATAAATATTTTCTGGGCAGATTTAAAATAAGAATAATGCTATTTGCATTACGTCCCACTAACTACTCTTTAACGGTTTTCGAAGACGCCGCAGTGCTGGAATTTTGTCTCGCAGGAGTTCTTTTACGTGCCAGTTAATCTACCGAAACGAGGCTGACATATTTGAGCAACTTCAAATTCCACAGGACTGAGCAAGGAAATAACATGCCAAGTTGGGGTCAGAACGTCTGCGCCTTAACCTTCTGAGCCACTCATCCCGGCGCTTCTGCCACCTTTCGTGCGGAATGTGCATTATCGCGGATGTACGATTTTCAAGCTCTGGCATTTATTAGTTTGAACTACCAATCGACCACTATTCAGCCAGAAGACATGCATATTGTGGGGTTGTGCGTGGTCAGCGCAACGAATATTCTCGGCCTTTATTCTTGACTTTCTAGACCGAGGTCACAATCTCACTGTCGGATATATCCTGTATTGTAATCAAGTATTCTGGGTGGACCTCCAACCTGACCTCACGTCCACGTAAAATCCCTGACCTAGTGAGGAATCGAACACGGAACCACCGAATGAGAGTCACACACGCTACCACTAGAACACAGTGCTGGCATTATTACTGTTCATACATACATACATACATACATACATACATACATACAGACATACATACATACACACATACATACATACACGTTGCAGCTGCATCAGTGGATATTCTAAACACCAACACAATCCTCTATTGTAACTAGCTTTTGTCTCTTAGTTCTATATCTCAAAATCGTTATAAACTGAGCATAACCATCGTCGTCTTGGTCTGCCTCCACTTCTCTTACCCTTCATGACAGTGTCCATTTCTTTCATAGGTAACCTATCCTCCTCCAGTCGCCTCATATGACCAAACCACCGAAGCCGATTGACGGGTACAGCTTCATGCATCGAGTTCATTCCTAACATAGTTTTATCATCTCATTGTTCTACCTGTTTGTGTAAAAACAATCATTCTCGCTACTTTCATGTCTGTTACTTCTAACTTATCTATAAGATATCCTGAATATACCAAGTTTTTAACTCCCGTACAACGAAGTTGTTCTGAATACAGACCGGCGTAAAGAGAGTTTCGTCCGGGAACTGATTTATTTCTTATACATTACTATTGTATACACCACCCTGCACAACTGTCGTGCCATGAGATTTGCATAAACATTTGGGGTAATGCCCAGCAGAACCCCTAGAATTTAAGTTACCCCTGCTACATTACGGATAAGTGGGCTGAATGTCACATCCCATTACTTTGCATTTTAACCTATTACTGCCTAAATTTCCGGGGACTGTGCGAGCCCTAGTTGAGTTCTATACGCAAGTCCACTAACGGATGATGTAAATGAGTCTTTTAATCTTCATTTATGAACGAAAAGAGGAGTCGAGATTCTTATTACTATTGTGGCTTTGAGTCATATAACTCTTCTAAATTCACGACTTTGAATCTTTCTTTAATCTCCCCTTAATCTTCCATATAACATCTCTGTAGCTAAACGACATAAGAGGCAAATTAAATCCTAATAATTTTGTTTGACGTCCCTTCTTCCCTTTGTATCCTACATTCATTTCTCTCGTCCTTGTCTGTTTTAGTGGAACTGTGCTCCACAGTTAATGAGAAAACTTTGCGCAGAATTTTATGGGTTACACGCGCTGCCCTCATATTTCGTATGTAATGTTACTCACTCCTTATAGCCGTAGTAGACACAGATGGGTGGTTAAGGAACGATCAAATTGTTTTAATACACATTTTGTACCAGATTTATTTCAAAATGAACTTCCCACATCTGTTTTAATTCATAAATAAAATCCTCACACAATCACCATGTTATATATTACATCGTATGCAATACCAACGCTGTTTTGACCGTACTTAAAGGGTTTCATGCGCTAGCAAATATACAGCCACTCAAAATAATTCAATATCATTGTTCTTTACAGTAAAATAGCATCCACTAAAAGCCTTATTTCTGATTCCATTTCTTTACTCATTGCACATATACACAAAAAACTGTCCTCAGCGGAAATCCGAAAGACCGCACATTTTTTCCGCTGTATTCAGAATTCAGCCCCGCCTCGGTGGGATTCACACGATAGTACTGATCGCAAGTAACGTCGACCCATGGTGTTCCTCACATGGTGTTCCTCACATGGTGTTCCTCTCATGATGTTCCTCACATTGTGTTCCTCACATGGTGGTACTTATCGCAAGTAACGTCGAACCATGGTGTTCCTCACATGGCGGTACTATTTACAAGTAGTCTCAACGTTCTACAGAAGTGTGAAAATTAGTAGACACAGCACTAATTTTTAAACACTTCCATTTTTCGAATTACCTATTACTTGCTTGACCATAAAAATCTCTTTTGTGTTCCAGTGGAGCTCTACTATTGTTATTTTTTGTCTGTTTAAAGTAAATTATAGAAAACACGTTATATATTCTTTCAATTACATTAGTAACGATATTATAGTAAATAAACTCCTCTATCAATATTAAATTCCTAAGTTGAAGATTTTTTATTTCTCTTTTGAACGAAGTTAGATAAAGTGGAATTACATGAAGTGGTTCAGTGATATTTTGAGTAACTTGAGCACTGTTAATTCACTGTGCTTTGTACTATTTACTGTGCAAATCCTTGGAAACTGATGTTGTAACATATGGAAGTAACAGAACAGAAGTTTTTAATCTTAACGTAATATTTTAAAAAATTAGGAAAGCAATTTTAACTTGGGTCTAATAATTTTCACAGCTCAGTAATTCCATCACTCCATGGTCACTCCTTTTAGTCGCCTCTTACGAAAGGCATGGTAAGGTTCTGTATTGCATGAACTTTATCAATGAAGTTACGTTTTAAGTAATATGTGCTGCGGGTTAGTATTTCTCCCCTGAACACTGTCTCACCTAACGTTATTTCGGGGAGGTATGACGTCACATATTTCCCAATTTTATAGGCTACCCAAGTTTGGTAAATTTTTTATGATGTTTATTGATACACCAGATTTCAAGAGCCATAACTTCCTTATTTTTCAAACAAAATCCTTCTTTTATTTTTATGAAATGTATCCTCTTTATTCTTAAGTTTCCACTAATAATTCAAAATCAATGTATTACTAACACATTACGGACAAGAAGAAGGCAATTTATGAGCTGTGTTCTTATTGTAGTGGCCAAGACTGTACCTTCTGTTTCTGCTAATCACAAACCTATTTTGTACCTAACATAGTGGTACTACTCGCTAGTAAATGTGATCCATGGTGTTCTTCGCGTGACGGTACTAATCACGAGTAGTTTCATTGTTCTAATTCAATCATCCCTTGGTCGCACCTGTTTGTCGCCTCTTACGACAGGCAGGGGATACCGTGGGTGTATTCTTCGTCTGCGTCCCCCACCCACAGGATTAACTAGAAATACCTACACCAGGCCTGGCCGGAGACCACACAACATAACATGATGATTAAAGCCTATTTGCCTTCTTTATACGAAATCGACTTTGGATTAAACTGAACGGAAGCTAAGATATTCCTTTTCGTTTCTGAATTTATGCCACACATATTCGCTGCAATAATCTTCCAGCCGTACGTTTTCTCCACTACACGAAATGGCATAGAATTATGGATACAGTTTTGGGATTAGAGGACGAAAGAGAGAGTACAGATTCTTCTTTGGTTGTTCTTCTCTAAGTAGCCTCTTAAAATATAAAGGACGAGCAGACAATGCATCTTTCACTCCATGCACAAGAGAGAGAAATATTTTTGATACATCGAAAGAAATATGAGGGTATACATAAAAGACTGAATTGTGAGAAATTAAAGACTTTCTAGGCCCCGTAAATATTATTATTACTAATATTATCATTCTCTTTTCTTGATTCGTTATGCCAAATTAAGGAGCACGTTTGAACTTATTAGCATTAGCTTTGTTTTTCTTCTTCTTTACCCAGTATATCTTCATCCTCTCGGTGTGCTCCTTTTTACGTTGTCCAGTTCATCCTCTATTTAGTCGGGTGAGCTTTACAGAAAATTTGTCTTTGTGGATTAAAATTCTGAATTTTATTCTATCTTGAATGTTTTCTTCATGAATGCCAATTTAATTTAGATCTTCACTGATTTCCTTTAGCGGATTATTGTGCTTTTTGATTGATAAGGCTAAGTTTAAAATTTTCTTTGTGAGCCCTGTTATTACCCATTCTATATAAGTGACCATAAAATTGTAATCGCCCTATCCTCATTGTATCTGCGATTTTACCGAATCTTGATAAATTTCATGTGAATTTCCCTGAAGATTTTTCTTTCTTGTTTTCTGATCCACTTTATTCCAGAACGGCCACGAATTATAATAGTTTCAGATGCATAAAGTGCTTATGTTTTAACTACTGTGTTGTTATTATTATTCTTAGCCAGCTCTGGGGTGTAGAGGAAGTGTGCCTGACTGGGTTGGATTCCTATCCATGTCTGGGATTGATGTAAGGGTCTGAAGGGTGGTTCTCGAGGTCCCCGTAGGTGACAGCAATATAGGAGGTATCTTTCAGTGAGAAAGCGACTCCGGTCTAGAAATCCAAGAATAACAGTGAAGAGGATTCGTCGTATTGACCACACAACATCTCGAAATCTGCAGGCCTTCGGCTTGAGCAGCGGTCGCGTCGTAGGCCATGGCCCTTCTGGGCCGTTGTGCCATGGGGTTTAGATTTTTGTTTTGTATTTAATATGTATATATTTATACAACGTTTTTTTCTATATATATATGACAAGATTCTACCTTAATATCGCTAGGTTTGATTACATTATTAATACGATTACTTTTATTATTGGTAACATATTTCTTATTATTATTACGTTTTGGCCGACTATGGACCACATTAATTCGAATGCAGCTTCTTCTGTTTCTGGGGTTTAATACTCGTCCAGTTCCCCTTCATCCTTTCACTCTACAATCTCCTCCTGTCTTCTGTCCACGGCGCTTGGGTACGGGATCTAACTTTTCCTTGAAACCCCTTCATGGTCTTGATTCTCGACTTGTAAGCATCCCTGTTGCTGGTTTCCATTCCTTGCATTCCAATTTATTTCAGGTCCTGCTTCACCTCCTGTTACCAGCGCACCGTAGTTTTCCTGGTCTCAAAAAACTTATCGTCTTATTGGTCAGCCTTCCCGAGTTAATTCTTTAGATATGACAAAAGAATATGGCTCTCCTCTTACGGATCTTATCGGATCCATCTTGAGGTGTAATCTTTAGTTTCCTTCCTTTCTTTACCATCCATCGTCTGTTCTTTGGGGTGTCAGTATCTACTTCAGAATCTTCCTCTCGACTTGTTCCAACTTCTTGAGCAATCCTGTTTTTGTCAGGTTCAGACATTCATCTGCATGTAAAGCCTCCGGGTGGATGACTGTCTAGTAATGTCTGAGCTTTGCATTGATCGAGATCATCATCTTGTTGTAAGTGTTCAAAGTTTATATACAAAGTTCATTTGTATTAATTTCGATAACTGTGCTTCCTTTTGCGACAAGTTGTTGTGTATCCAAGATATTTGAATTTCTCCAATTCTTCTCATAACTAGGCTCCGGTTGTTTATGACAAGTCATTGTTTCTTTACATTGTTTCGGTGGAAAATACAAGTTAAGCTTGATTTTTATCTGCGGTGATCAGAATTATGTAATTTTCACGGGAAAGTCATATTTTTGCTTTCTTAACGTTTGTGTTATTTTCTAATAATTTTCCATAATATAGTCATATTTCCCGTGAATATTCTATTTTCTACAAATTTGTATCTTTTCTTCCATCTTTGCATAACAGCTTGCAGCCGTTTCAAAGACGGACTTTTCACATATCCTAATTTTAGTCTGTCATTCCTTACAATTATCTTTCTTAGAAATATGTATGTACGTGAATTAGGAGGGAAAGCTGTATAGAAAGGGACAGAAAGGTGCGTCTCAATTGAGCTGTTAATGATCTGATGTATTTAAAATGTGCCCCAATAACATCCTGGGATGTTGAGCGGTTTTTTCCCCGTTACAAGTCAACGTTGGGTGAAAACAGAAGATCGTTATTATTTCAAAATTTTAAAATGAATGTAATTTTCTATTGTAATTCTTTCGGATCACCTTTGTTTCATTCTGTGAATAGCCGACAGTTACCTCTGAATTGAATACTGTAATTAAGCAAATTCAAATTTAATATTATCACTTATTTATTACTATTTAATGTGCTAGATTTTAACAGTATAATGTTAATTTAAACAGCAGCAATATTTTGAACATTTCGAAAATGTTTCCAAAAATTTTGACATCATATTTATTGTCATATTTTAGTACCTTTTCGGGTCATAAATGCTTACATATTAATAATATTTTAGCTCATAAACATCCGGACCCTTTCCATAACCTTTTTGTTATCACATTTATTTTGCTTCATTTAAAAGTAAAGTGCTACTTATCAAGAATGTTTCTAGGTTAAGCGTGGTTAATTGTAAGAACGGGAGTGCATCCTAAACTGTTTTTGTCAGGTTCAGACATTAAGCTGAATATAAAGCCTCCGGGCGGATGACGATCTAGTAGTGCCTGAGTTTTACATTGATCGAGATCATCATCTTATACAATATTAATTCCTTTACTTTTATTAATGGTGAAACATTTCTTCTCTTTCTTCTTCTTTGCCAGGATAAATAAAATATGTGATATTATATTTGAGCTTCCGTGGCACTGCGCCGGTGTCTCTAATCGCTGCTTTCTGTGGTTCAATTCCCGGTCACTAGATGTGAAATTTGTGCTGGACAAAGCGGAGGCACGACAGCTTTTATCAAAGTACTCCCGTTTTCCCTGTCATCTTTCATTCTATCAACACTCTCCAGTATAATTTCATTTCATCTGTCAGTCATTAATCATTACCCCAGAAGAGTGCAACAGGCTTCGGCAGCCGGCACAATTCCTATCCTCGCCGCTAAATTGATTCCATTGATTCCATTTCTGACCCCTTCGAATGAGTGGAAACCGGCTGTGGATTTTCAGTTCCATCTTATCTTCCCTTTTCATGTTGAAAACATATTTTAGCAGACAAAGTAGCGGTCCCCATACTAAAAGAACAGTAAAATTAAGCTATTTCCTCAATTGCGGCGAACGTTTAAGTGCTAAAAATCCCCCAAAAAAGTTTCAAATTGTGAGTCATCGATAGCTCTATCACTGAATGAAATTCGGAAAAATAGCCTAAAATCGCTTGCTTCTTTATTCGTTTTCTTTTTTATTCAAATCCTAGCCACATTAACCAGGAGGGGAGGGGATCAAATGAGGTGGGTAGGGTTGAGACTCTGGTCATGGGGGATTTTATCGTTAGACATGTAGGGAAAGTGTGTGGAAGAAAGGGAACCAAGGTAGAGTGTTATCCAGGAATTACGTTAAGGCAGATGTTGAGGAAAGTAGAAGAGAAGGAGGAGGGAAAGGAGAAGGTGACAGTGTTTCAACGTAAGACAAGCAGGTATAAGTACCAATATAGTTGGGGATGTCTGGGACCTGGTAAATGCTGCTCGGGTGAAGTTTAAGGAAGCGGAGATTGTTATCAGTGGAATACTGTGTAGGAGGGACACTGACTGAAAGGTGAATTGGGGATTTAAATGAGACTATGGACTGGCTAAGTGGGAAACTGGGAGTAACATTTCTATACCCTAATGGGTGGGTAGGAGATAGGGATCTGCGCTCACATGGCCTTCACTTAAACCGCAGTGGTACATATAAGTTAGGATATTTGTTTAGAAGGATTAAAGGAAGGTACGTTCAGGGAAACAGGGTGGCCTAGGGAGCGGTTTTAATGGAACAGGGAACTGGAAATCAAGTAGGGATGACATAAAAATGTTAGTGAACTGTAGAAGTATTGTAAGGAAAGGAAAAGAATTAAGTAATTTAATAGATATATACTCACCAGATATTGTAATCGGAGTTGAATCATGGCTGAGAAATGATATAATGGATGCAGAAATTTTCTCTCGGAACTTGAGTGTGCATCGTAGAGATAGGATAGGATTGGTAGGAGGGGGAGTGTTAATTCTGGTGAAAGAAGAATTTGTAAGCTACGAAAAAGTTAAAGACAGGCACGAAATTCTAGGGGTAAGGCTCATCTCTAAAGATAATAGGCAACTTGATGTCTTTGGAATATACAGACCAGAAAAGGGTAGCGCAGGTGCTGATTCAGAATTATTTGATAAGATAATCAACTATGTGGGAAATGATAAGGAAAGGAACGTGATCGTAGCGGGTGATCTCAATTTACCAAATGTCAATTGGGAAGGTAACGCAACGACAGGAAGCATGACCAACAAATGGCAAATAAGTTAATATGGGAAGGGCATCTGATTTAGAAAGTGATGGAACCAACTAGAGGGAAGAATATTCTGGATGTGGTGCTGGTAAAGCCAGACGAGTTCTATAGATAAACCGAGTAATAGATGGTATTAGTGATCACGAAGCAGCCTTTGTTGTAATTAAATGTGAAAGAAAGGAAGGGATTAAAATTAGGGCTATTAGGCAGTACCATATGGCTGATAAAACAGGCATGAGGGAGGTTTTAATAAGTAACTATGATCGGTGGAAAACGGTAAACAAAAATGTAAACAGACTCTGGGATGGGTTTAAAGCAATTGTTGAGGAATGTGAAAATAGGTTTGAATCTTTAAAGGTGGTAAGGGATGGTAAAGATCCACTATATTATAACAGGGAAGTAAAGAGTCTAAGAAGGAGGTGCAGCTTGGAAAGAAACACCGCTCGAAGTGGTAGAAAAAGGCAAACTGATAATCTAATAGACCACATAACGATGATTAAGAAATGGTTGTAACTTTTAGGAATAAATAAAGAGTATATTATCATACTTTATTATATATATATATATATATTTACTTACGTACTACGTAATTCGTAGCTCGTATCCCAAGAATATTTTCAACATTGATTTTCTTGCCTGAAGAGCTAGAACTGTGGATACTTCTAGGTTACAATTATTATTAAGGAGGACAGATTGTTTTCCCATAAGGATGGAGGCAGTTCCTTTCTCGTCTTCTCTGGAGGATAAGCTCGGACTATGACTTAAACAAACACGCGCGGCCAGAGATATTGCAGTCCTCGAAAGACCGACCTGGACAGAGAGGTCAGGCTTGTGCAGTGTGACCCAGGCAATTACACAGCAGGACTAGAGGGACTACCAGAGCGCGCTCAAATTACTTTCAGAGTACCCAATTCCCCGGCATGAAACCAAACCTGAGATTCCGATTAAAAGTCTTAAGGCTCTTACAGCTACACACGGTGTCTGAGCGTAGTGTCCAACAAGTTTTAATCAGTGTTACGATGAAGGTTTTGGCAACAGAAATTAAGAAAAGAATTGCCATAGCAAAAGAAGGCTTTAAGAAAAAATCACAACTATTTTGTGGACCACTAAACAAAGATTTGAGGAAAATACTTGCTAAGTGTTACATTTGGAGCATAGCGCTGTATGGCGTAGAGACTTGGACATTGAGGAAGAAAGATGAGAGAAGATTGGAGGCACTAGAGATGTGGGTATGGAGGAGAATAGAACGAGTGAAATGGGAGAGGAGGTATTACGAAGAGTTGGAGAAGAACGAAGTATGTTACAAATCATTAGAAGGAGAAAAATGAACTGGATCGGACATTGTTTGAGGAGGGACTGTTTACTGAAAGAAGGAATAGAAGGAATGGTGAAAGGCAAACGAGGAAGAGGAAGAAAAAAGTATCAAATGTTGGACAATATCCAAGGAAATAAATATTCGGACCTTAAAAACATGGCGCAGGACAGGCAACAGTGGAAGAGGTTCATCCCATGACAAGACCTGTCATAAGGCAGAATACCTAGATGATGATGATGATGAATGCCTTAGCAGTAGTTTAGAAAGTGTAGGAATTTTCTCATCTTTACAGATACAACTTTCACACAGTAAAGGACACAGTACACTATATTCGCAGACATTTACACTTAAACGACTCTAATGTGATCATTACAGTGCGAAAACGGTTCTCATATGTTTTCTGTTAACCCTAGAACTGCGGACAGTCTCTCGGTCTGTTTCATCAAGTGCGATTGGCTCAGAGGCTGTCCCCGAAATTAAACTTAGGTTTATTAGAACTTGATACACTCATGCTCATTCCAGAATACTCCTCATGGTCATTTCTCCAAACCTATTCCAATACGAAAGCCAGTGCGACAAGGACATCCTCTATCTCTGATCCTCTTCGCCTTAAGTGTAGAACCCTTCATTGGAGCTACCCATCACCTCGTAAATGATTTACCAAATCCGCACAAGATGTTTACCGTCCGAGCGTATGCTGACGACGTAACACTTTTATTACGGAACCGAGCCCAAGCGGAATAATATCTGTGTACGAAAGAGCCGCCAAGGTGAAAGTGTATTATCAGAAATCTGTCTTGTTACCTCTCGGTATCTGCCCAAACCACATAACAATTGCTGGAATCCCTGTCAAAGAAGAAATAAGAATTCTCGGTTTGAAATTTGGAGGTAATTTTCATGAGACAGTCGAAAAGAATTGGACTGCAGTCATCAACACTGTTCGGAATACAATGACGGTGCATCTCAGCAGGAATCTTAATCTAATACAGAAAGTATAGCACATTAACTCACTCATTCCCTCTGTCTATGATATGGTACGCGGCTCAGGTCCTTTCCATTTCAGAGAAACATAAGCAAAGAGCGGAATTTGGAATGAGTTGTTATCTATGGCGAGGATACATCAGTCGCATATCAAGAAATCAGCTCAGAAGGCCGGTTGACCAAGAGGGCCTAGGTCTCATCGCCCTCTCCGCTTCTGACAATGAGATCAATTCTAATGCCAAAGAAAGGACTCGGAGATATAAATGATATGTACTTTTGGACATCACCTCAGACTTCAAGCTTTAAACGAGTACTGTATAATATTAAATCTTTCTATCCTCATGTGAATCAACAGTGCATTTCGTCTTTTAAACCGTCATCTTGTTACACCACAGTTCATGGAAGAATTCCCCAACGGAAATTGGAAAAATATCTGGAAGCAGTTCACAACTCAAGAGATCCCAACAAACTGGAAAAGTTCAGAATGCATAGCCATCAAAGATGCCATACCAACCGAGGAGAAAAAATTTCGCCAGAACTTGGTCCAGTCACCCTTGCGTAAAAAATGTGAGATTCCAACTATTGACACACAACTCGACATACGAACACGATGTGATGGTGTGATGGACGCTTGGCGATGGACACTGAATCTGTTGCAGCAGTTAACATCTTCCAATAACCCTAACGATATATATCGTATCTTGTTAACTTTGGACATACCCAACAGGAACAACAATGTTGCCCTAGTATGGCTAGCAATGGGCTTCCTTCATTATGCGCAGACCAACGAGAGATGCTCTGTACAATGTTTTAGGCAGTTTCTCAAGACACCAAGACAACAACTGAGAGTGTATAGTGTATAGTGTATAGTGTATAGTGTATAGTGTATAGTGTATAGTGTATAGTGTATAGTGTATAGTGTATAGTGTATAGTGCTTCTGAAGCGCAGGAGGATGTTAGAGCTTGTAAATACTATTTTGTTTCTGTATGCATTTATTTGTTTCTCCATTTAATAATTTAAATTAACAATGTAACTGTTTCGTAGTTATCGGTCACAGACGAAAGTGAATCGTCTTTCTGGTCTTCATTTTAAAGTGATGGATCACGTGTGTTAGTTATTACAAAACGGAGATATCTTAATTGTCGTGTCCGGCTCCATGGCTAAATGGTTAGCGTGCTGGCCCTTGGTCACAGGGTTCCCGGGTTCGATTCCCGGTAGGGTAGGGAATTTTAACCTTAATTGGTTAATTTCACTGGCACGGGAGCTGGGTGTATGTGTCGTCTTCATCATCATTTCATCCTCATCACGACGCGCAGGTCGCCTACGGGAGTCAAATCTAAAGACCTGCGTCTGGCGAGCCGAACTTGTCCTCGGACACTCCCGGCACTAAAAGCCATACGCCATTTCATTAATGGTCGTGTATCTCTGAAGATGTGTTGTTTGTTGCTTTTGTGTTTGATGTTTATTCTGTAACAGTATGTCTAGTTTAAGCAGCACTGTAATTAATTATGTATCCTTTTCTTGGCTATAGAAAATAAAATGCTGTTTTTTAAATTACCTGAGAGGCCGTCCCCGAAATTAAACTTGGGTTTATTGTAAAAATAACCAGATGGCATTAATGTCAATTCACGCTGGTTCCGGATAGTTCTGTTTTTCGTTTTGAAAGGCTTTGAGAAACAAATGACTATCGCATCCTATTATTTTGCTGCAGAAGTGCAAGTACTTTCATGTTGATACTGAACTTGCATTGAGTAAAATGGCAGCCAAGATACACTGAAGAAAATGGAAATTGCAACACCCAGAAGGAGTGGTGCTACATTGCTGCAATTGAACATGCAGGACAAGTGTTCCGGTTGTGCTTCGATGATTACACTTTCAGGTCCCTCTGACCGCAAGTTTGGACAACAATCAATACAGAATGTGCCCACCACGAACTGCAAAATACATTGATGAATTCGTCGAGGCATGGAGTCAATAAGGCCCTGGATCGCTTCCTGAGGAATTCTGGCCCATGCTTGCTGCACTGCACGGGTCAGTTGTTCCAGAGTTGTGGGTGGCTGAGGACGGTTGACCAGTTGTCGACCCATCATGTCCCACACATGCTCAATAGGACTGAGGTTCGGAGATCTGGCGGGCCATTCTAAGGTTGTGATGTAGTGGAGAGCTTCTCTGGAGATGCGTGCAGTGTGAACCCGGGCTGAGTGGACCTCTAACTAGCCTTCAGATGCAGGTAAAAATCCCCAACCTGGCTGGGAATCGAACCCGGGGCTTCCGGGTAAGAGGCAGGCCCGCTACCCCTACACAACGGGACCGGCGATGGTAACAATCATGTATCGTATATAGTCGTCACTAGGCAAAGGAAACCTCGAATCTCCATCGGAGTAATGTTTACAGAAGAAGTCTAAAAATTAATGGCCAGCAATGCCCGGAGAACTATTTCTGGCATTTTCATTGTTTATCCCAAATGCAACCGTAAGCGGATTGATGCGCGCTCCGTCTTACGGGATAAATGTCCATGAACGTACTTGTCCGCATCCGTAACCCCATTAGAGAATTGGAAAAGCGGTGGAGAAACGAAGAAAGATAACAATGGCTGAGGGCTTATTCGATCTAATATGACTCCCATTTATCTTCTTTTATCCTTCTTCCTCCGCTTCTTCTGCTTTAGGAAAGAAAGAAACAAATAGAGCAGTTGCTGAAGGTTTACTCGATCAAATATGGCTTCTTTTCTTCTTCTTCTTCTTCTTCTTCTTCTTCTTCTCTCATCCTTTCCTTACTTCTCCTCTTGTCTTCGTCTTCTGCATTAGGAAAAGCAATATCAAAAGAAAGAAAACAGTTGCTGAGGGCTTACTTGATCAAATCTGGCTCATTGTTTTTCTTCTTTCCTTATTATTTTCTTCCTATCCTCCTTTCTCTTCATTCCTTCTCCTTTAGGAAAAGCAATGGAGAAAGAATGAAAAATATCAGTTTTTGAGGGCTTACTCGATCTTTCTTCCCTTCTTCTCTGCTAAGAAAAGCGAGGGGAATGGAAAAGAACAATGACTGACGGCTTACTGAATCAAATACGACCTATTCTTCTTCTTGTTCTTCTTCTTCTTTAAGGAAAGCGGTGGAGAAAGACAGAAAAAGAACAGTTAATTAGGGCTTATTTAAATCAAATATGGCTCCTTGTTTTTCTTTTCTTCTTATTAGTTCTTCTTTAGGAAAAGAAGTGGAGAAAGGAAAATACGACTTGTTAAGAGCTAATTCGACCAATTATGGCTTCTTATTTTTCTTTTCTTCTTATTATTATTATTGCAATACTTTATTCGCTGCAGATAAGTCAATTTCTGGCTTGTTCGTGGCACTTCGGAACAGTCCTGCTGAAAGCATTTTGATTCCAGTCTATAACACCAAAACTAAACACTAGAAAGTTGGCGGAGTCCTACCATTGTCAGTGAACATGGCAGCTGAGTGCATACGGGTTAATGATAACCCAATTATTCGACGATTGGAGTCTTCTCTTACCTTCTCATCCGAAGTGGTAAGCCTGCACAACACAGCTGGAGAAACATGGTTGAGTGGAATTACGAAGTTTTCATTGACCAGCAACGATATACAGCGCTACTAAAGCAAACTGAAGTTAATGACAAAAAATTAAACAGGAGCAGTGCAGCGTAAGTCCTCCTGACAGATGTCCGGTCGTGAAAGTCTCTTTCTGTTCCTCGCAGTTCCTGCAGATCCTTCTTTACTTCCATCAACCATGGTGAACTGATGTTCCTCTTCTGCCAGCTGGTTGGTCAACCTGGCCTTATGCATCCTGTAGACATGGTCCATAAAATTTTAGATCTCTCTTTGTGGCCATTTCCATGATTTTCTCACAGTATTTGTAGAGCTCTTGATTTGGTCGCCTTTTCTATTTGTTCCCTTCTTTGGCTGGTCCTAATATCTTACTTCTTCTTCTCCTTCTTGTTTCAGAATTTGCCGCCTATGGACAGCATTGAACCTAAAGCTATCTCTTATTTTTCTTCCCCTTCACCTTCCAGAACCTCTTTTTTGCTAGTTGCTTTACGTCGCACCGACACGGTAGGTCTTATGGCGACGATGAGACAGGAAAGGGATAGATAGGAGAGGGAAGGAGGCGGCCGTGGCCTTGATTAAGGTACAGCTACAGCATTTTCCTGGTGTGAAAATGGGAAACCACGGAAAACCATTTTCAGGGCTGCCGACAGTGGGGTTTGAACCTACTATCTCCAGAATACTGGATACTGGCCGAACTTAACCTCTTCATCCTTTCACTTTTAATCTTCCTTTCTTTCTCAGATATGACTAATTTTGGTCTACATTTTGGTGGTTTCTCCTGGAATGTTTTGATGCTCTCCACTCGGCGTCTAAATTATTTTCTGTTGTGAATCACATTCATTGTAAGTCCGCTTTCTATTGCATCCATTTTTACCTCTTCCACCCACTTCATTGAAGCTTTTAGTCCAGTGATGTACTTGAATATTTTCTTAGTTAGCCGTTTCTAATCTATTCTTTCTAGATGCCCATAGAATTTTAGCCTTCGCTTTAGCATAGTAACAGTGATTTTTTTTCGGTGTACTTGTTGTAGATCAACATTTGTTCTATTCCTCCACTTCCCATCCACATTTTTCTGTAGTCATAAAATTGTTCTTAAGATTCTCCTCTACTTTTTTCCCATGTCTTGAAGCTCACCCTTTTTATTCTGAAGCGTAGAGACCCTCTGGCTTTACCAGTAAGTTTCGCCTTGTAAGATATTGCTCTTTTGTTGTATTTGTTCTGGGTTAACCTGTAAGCTAATTCTATTTTTCTAATTCTTGCCCTATTCGCCTCTTTATCCAATCCGTTAGCTTATATCCGTTCCCCTAGATATTTAAATTTATCAGTTCTTTGTACAGTCCCATGGTTCAATTCTAAGTGTCTCTCCCCTTGATGTCTATTTTCCATGTATTCCGTCTTCTCATATGAGACTTTGAGACCAGTTTTCTCAGTTGTGAGCCAAGAGGGCAAGATGATCTTCGAAAGCCAAACATTTAATTTCTGTCCTTTCCTCCCTAAATGTATTTTCAATTATTCCTTTCACTTCCAGTGCTTTTTCTCAGGTTCTAATCATTTTTCTAGGACATTTTTAAAGATAATTGGTGATAGGCAGTCCCCTTGTCTGACTCCCGTTTTTATCTCAAATGGTTCAAAAATTTACTTATTTCACGTATTTATTAGTTCCCTGTTCGGAGGCGAAGTTAAGATTCAAAGCCCTTTCTTAAACTTCACCACACTATTTTTGCAATCTGAAATAAAATAAAAATATCTAAATTAAAGTACAATTGAAAGAATTTAAAATGAATTAATAATTATCAGTCACATAATCATCGAAGGAATCGAGAAAAGTCCTAAGAAAACTCCTGCAACCCAAACAAATGCGCTAATTATGCAGCAACAACAAATTTTACAAAACAAGCTAAAGGAAATTAGACGCCATTTCGAGAATGAGCGATTACAGGCTAACAAGAACAATTCGACCATTTTAACAAGTGCAGTAGAAAAGAAAACTCATATGAAAAATAATTTCCTAACGCCAGAAAGGACATTCGAAAAAACGAATATAATGAAGGAAGACATCCACTACAGAATCAAGATGTAGACATTTCAGAGGTTCCAGGAACCAGAAATAGTGACCAAGAAGAAACAAAATTGTACGGATGAAAGGAAAGAATCTGCAAGCGTATTAATGAAGTAATTTAAAAAATCCACAGCCTGTTTCCCGTCATTCCACCAGGTCAGGAATGGAATGAGTGAAGCCCCATCTAGCGGAGAGGACAGGAAATGTGGCGGCTGCCGAAGCCTGTCACACTCCTCTGGGGAAATGATAAATGACTGACAGATAAAATGTTAATGTAAAATATTGCTGGAATGAAAGATGACAGGGAAACTCAGAGTACCCGGAGAAAAACCTGTCCCGCCTCCGCTTTGTCCGGCACAAATCTCAGATGGAGTGACCGGGATTTGAACCACGGTATCCAGCGGTGAGAGACCAGCGCGCTGCCGACGGAGCTATGGAGGCTTCAAGGATGAAGGCATATCGTTGCCAAACAAAACTGAAATCTTAAAGCGTTATTACGTAGCCATAAGTTCTCCAAAATCGATTTTAAAAATCTAACTAAATTAATATTAAAACATACCGTAATTTATGACATAAGCGCATCAGAAAATAATTAATATAATTAAAACCAAGTAAGGAGAAATAATGAATCCTTAAAGAAAATTAGATCTTTCTTAAGAAGCATATATGAACATAACAAGGTAACAAAAAGCTACAATAAAATAAAAATATGCTGTGACTGATCCCAATAAATTCTAGGAATGAAATACAAAATCAAAAGCGCATAATTCAACATTATTCCATAGACCCTATTTCATTCTCTTATACTACAGCGTTATAGTCAATACGTTCATCGCTCACCACAGACAAGAAGTTAGTGGGCTGGCGCCTACAATATAGGCAACACTGAATACACTTATGTACCACAGTGACACTAGGCAGCCAGTCCACGGACTTAATAACTGCACTGCATATATCTTACTAATCCTCAGCACACGCTCATTCATGAACAGCCATTCAACTATATGTGTCTAACTAATCTCTCTAGCGTGGGGACTATTTATTTATTATATGAACATATACTACCTCATACAGAAAAACACTACTAATTCCCACTGAAACGCACTATAAGGGCATACATACTCCACGTATAGTTGACGTCAGGAAATATATTTGGTCGTAAAACTGGGCTTTATTGACCCCGAGAGCCCATTTCAGTGAATTGAGAATAATATCAGTAAGACGAAGATACAATAAGAAAATTACTGAGTTTCTTCATTGTCTGGCAGGAAGCAGAGAAACATGCTTAGAATATATATATAATAACTGACGTAATACTCGCATGAAGCAGTAGTAGTCCCCGTCCAGTAAGTTATGGATATCTCCTAGATATAAGTCACGTTCGGGTTTGTTCTCAACCCAATCACAGATTCAATGAAAGGTAGAATTTTATTTTCCAAATAACGACATTCAGTGTTAAGAAGGAAAGTGATTCGCTCCCTCATTCTCCCACCTCTAATCCATTATTATTTCCCCCTTTCTTTCATCATCATCATCATCATCATCATCATCATCGTCAATAACAGGGTGATTTGCTATGCATTTATAGGGTTGTACATGCAGACTAGCCCGCACTTAAGTGCTGTATACAAAGTTGCATATTAAGAGGAGTGGCACGCCAACTCCTGAAACCGAACCGCTTTGCGGCCAAAAAGACTCTTATTACTCGTTGCAATCTAACCTGTTACTGTAAAAAAGTAATCAGCTCCCAAATCCGCCACTGAATTCAGGCGAACTCAGTATGTAAGGAACGGAATTAAAACGGCCAACGAACTGCGCCATTAATATCCACTAGACGGAAGATAGATAGCTACGAAAAATACGTCACGGTCTGATGGATTATAAGGATTACACTGGGCCACATCACACGATAAATGGACTGATAACACAAGAGTTAATTAACTTCTGTTGATGAATAAAGCTGATAAAAGAATTTAAATCGATGGACCATAATTACGCGTATTTTTAAAAAGGATTCTGTTACCAAAGTAAATATATTTGACTTTGTGTAATGAAATGGAATGATGGACGTAATTACATGTTGGTAATAAACAATGCTGATCAACTGTTTGCGTGGAACAGTACAAAGGCTCAGTGGAGAGCTCACTGACGTTATGCAGGAGGAACTATCGGGCAGGATGCACAGAGAGTAGGAAAAACAGCTGAACAATAATTACAGGACACGATAAAGGGAATCATGTCCATTAAAATCAGAATGGAATGTTACGTTCTAACTCGCAATTTATTTATTTATTTATTTATTTATTTATTTATTTATTTATTTATTTATTTATTTATTTATTTATTTATTTATTTATTTATTTATTTATTTATTTATTTATTTATTTATTTATTTATTTATTTATTTATTTATTTATTTATTTATTTATTTATTTATTTATTTATTTATTTATTTATTTATTTATTTATTTATTTATTTATTTATTTATTTATTTATTTATTTATTTATTTATTTATTTATTTATTTATTTATTTATTTATTTATTTATTTATTTATTTATTTATTTATTTATTTATTTATTTATTTATTTATTTATTTATTTATTTATTTATTTATTTATTTATTTATTTATTTATTTATTTATTTATTTATTTATTTATTTATTTATTTATTTATTTATTTATTTATTTATTTATTTATTTATTTATTTATTTATTTATTTATTTATTTATTTATTTATTTATTTATTTATTTATTTATTTATTTATTTATTTATTTATTTATTTATTTATTTATTTATTTATTTATTTATTTATTTATTTATTTATTTATTTATTTATTTATTTATTTATTTATTTATTTATTTATTTATTTATTTATTTATTTATTTATTTATACATTTATTTATTTATTTATTTATTTATTTATTTATTTATTTATTTAGATTCAGTAACATGTTAGATTCCAACGAGTAGTAGGAGTCCTCTTGACCGCGCAGCGTTTCTGTTTTAGGAGTTGCATAGACATTAGGGGCACAGGCTCTTGCTACTCCTACCGGTACGCGACTTCCCATACATCACTTCAGTGCGGGCTAGAGAACAAGTAACACCATATCGATGCAATCTGGTCCAGAAAATATTTACAAAAGGACTGACACGGGACTGACACTTCTTAATGAACATCACAGAAGATAATGGAAATGGACTCATCTCCAGAAATGAAAACTTGAGGACCCAACTGTCCTGATTCCACTTCAAGACGCGAAGGTTCGTCTAGACGCCTTAACGCAGCCGCAACAGTAAATTTGTAAGGATACAGATGCAGGTCTTTTCTGATAATATTTCGACACGACGAATTCTTAATTAACATTTGCACTGATAAACAGCGTTGAGATATCGTCGGAATTCGTTCCAGGTTTCCTCTTTGCTTTTACAATTTACCTTACGTCGCACCGACAAATACGGGTCTTGTGGCGACGATGGGATAGGACTAGGATTATGAGGGAAGTGGCCATGGCCTTAATGAAGGTACAACCTAGTGTGAAAATGGGAAAACATAAACCATCTTCAGGGCTGCTGACAGTGGAGTTCAAACCCACTATTTCCCGGATGCAGACTCACAGCTGCGCGAACCTAACCGCATGGCCAACTGTCCCGGTGGGCTTTCCTTCAGTCCAGCAATGATTTCTGATGTTCGAACAATTTTCAGATAGTTACTGTTTTTATTCGCTACCTTCTCACGCAATTTTGCCACTAAGTTTTACAATTTAGACTATGTTCGAGATTTTTCAAAACACTTCCAGTCTTAAACTCTTAGGCAGATACAGTTGTTCCGCACAGGTTTTCCGCGAATCACGCTTGGCATAACACTCGACGATGAGCAAGCGCTCTTTTATCGTGAGCACCATACAACTGGTCATTCAACACGTCCGCTCCTCTCACTCACACATATGTAATGACACAGCGATGTACTCGGGAGATGCGCACTCTCAGACATGTGATGGTGCATCGATATCACGGTTTCTAGCATTCCCTGTGATGGGCAGTTCACCTGTTCGTTAACAAGGGCCAATTCCGCGTCAGTCTTATCCTACATATTTTCCGGGCCAGTATTAGTTTATTACAGGAAGAGGAATTAGGGATTGTAGCAATGTAGGAAAGGAGATGTTCAAAGAATTTCCAAATTCTTTGAATTTATTTAAGACTAGGTAAACAGCAGATAGGGAATCTGTCACCTAGGCGACACGGCCAAATGCATGTCATTGGTGATTGATTGGTAGTCAGTGATTTTATTCAACATTTCCTACACTTGTGTAGGAATGCTACTTCGCAATCACCACTGCTCTGTGACATATTTAAGAAGTGTTCATTTCTTGAAAGCACCCGGCGTTCTTTTTTTAAGAGAGCATCAGGTCCTAAAACTTGACTGCCGCATGGCTATAATCTTGCACGTAAGATCAGCTGATGTTGCTGGCGAACAGAATGCGCGCAGTTTTCATAATAAAAACAAATAGCATTATAACTGTGGCAAGCTCTCGTATAAATGTTAACGTCCCTTTACAAAGCACAGTGTCAGCACAGCTGAATGTGCAATAACAAGCTCTCTGTAAAACTCTCAGAGATAGAACAACAGTTCGGCTTACAGTCGACTACCAGCAGTTTTTTGGCTTACAGCAGGAGCTGTGTTTTAAAACATTGAGAAATACAATCTCGAAAGGCTGATAGGCTTCTTAGATCACCTCCGGAAGGAACAATGGAAATTGACGCAAAGAAACTAACTACAAGACGCTTTCGGGAAATATTTGTATAAATTTTGAGTTATGATATTGATGATGATAATGATATCGTTTAAGGGACCCTAAGAGCTAGGTCATCACCCACTATTGGTGCGAGGTGTAACGAAATGCAAATTAAAACTTCCAAATGTATCCACTGACTAGAATCTAAAAGGAATGGTGATGAGAAAATTACCATGAAACAGAAGCCATCAGTGGATTCAATTCACAATATCTTAATTACTGGGATGATACGTATTATCTACGGAGGTGCAAAATCCAGGTAACCGGCCCCTCATTACGGTACTAATCACTGGTAAAGCGGAACCATGGTGTTCCTCCTATAGTGGTACTAATCACAGGTAATGTAGACCCATGGTATTTCACACATAATGGTACTAATCATAGGCTAAACAGAGTGGAAACGACCAGTGGAAATCACACGATGATCATTATGACAAGCAACGCCTATCCCCGTACTGTCCCTCACATAATGGTACTGCTCCCGTATAACGTAGACCCGAGGTTTTCCTCGCAATGTTGTACTAGTCGCAAGTAACGATGACCCATGGTGTTCCGCACTTATTAATACTAATCACAAGTAGTCCATGGCTGCAATGCCATCCCTTGGTCGCTCCTTTTAGTCGACTCTTACGACTGGCAGTGGATACCGTGGGTATATTTTTCGTCTGCGTCCCCCACATACAGATCGTCCGTGTCAGTATATCAGTGTATTTAATACTTCAATATTGTAATTTCCTGTCCTTTCATGTGTGAGTAAGTGTTGGGAAAATAAATAACTAAATGAAAATATCATGTCATCATATTCAATTCATATTCGATGCTCCATCACGTGCTGTTGCTCATATGCATACTCGTATTTCAGGTATAATTCTTATATATAAAATTTATTTATTTATTTATTTATTTATTTATTTATTTATTTATTTATTTATTTATTTATTTATTTATTTATTCCTTGTACGTTATGCCCAACTAAGGGGCACGACTGAACTTATATCGCTGACATCGTTGCCTTTCTCTTCTCCCAAAATCTCTTCATCTCCTCGCTGCGGCTTTTCCTGCGATCTTCTGACCAGATTTTGTTGGTGGCAGTGCCTGGATGATGTTTAAAGTGGTAAATGTCGAGTAATTTTCTGAATTTATATCTCTCTAACACAATGTCATCTGTGACGCCTATTTCTTGAAGATCTTTTCCAACTTTGAGCAGCCGATTGTTTTTTATCTTCATTCTGGGAAGATGTTCATAACATTTCAAACGTATTTTCCTAAATATGTCTGAGAATTTCTCTGAGTGTTGGTACAGGACTTGAAATTTTCTTATCATCTCAATTTTCTTTAAGATTTTTCTTTCTAAATCTTTAATCAATGATCTGCCCCCAATGATCAGTGCTTCAGGCTTGATTACAGTGTTATAATGTCTTAATTTTGCATTTCTGTATATAGATTTGTTATTATATCTGCTCCAAGTGGGTCTGTATGCTCTTTGTAGTTTACAGACCATTTTTTGTTTTCTTCACGATTGAGTCATGAAGGTTGGCTGACTTCTCCCAGGTATTTGAATTTAGACACTTGGGATATTTTGCCATATTGGGTTTTCATCTAGGTACCGAAGAGATCCCTCCATGTAGTGAGTTTTCTCATATGAGATCTGGAGTTCTGTTCTAGATGCAATTTCATGGAATTTTTTCAATGGATGCAATTAGGTGAAAATGTAGTAAATAGTTTGGCCTATGCTGACGACTTGGTCTTAATGGCAGACTGTGCCGAAAGCCTGCAGTCTAAGATCTTAGAACTTGAAAATAGGTGCAATGAGTATGGTATGAAAATTAGCCTCTCGAAGACTAAGTTGATGTCAGTAGGTAAGAAATTCAACAGAATTGAATGTCAGATTGGTGACACAAAGCTAGAACAGGTCGATAATTTCAAGTATTTAGGCTGTGTTTTTCCCAGGATGGTAATATAGTAAGCGAGATTGAATGAAGGTGTCGTAAAGGTAATGCAGTGAGCTCGCAGTTGCGATCAGCAGTATTCTGTAAGAAGGAAGTCAGCTCCCAGACAAAACTATCTTTACATCGGTCTGTTTTCAGACCAACTTTGCTTTACGGGAGCGAAAGCTGGGTGGACTCAGGATATCTTATTCATAAGTTAGAAGTAACAGACATGAAAGTATCAAGAATGATTGCTGGTACAAACAGGTGGGAACAATGGCAGGAGGGTACTCGGAATGAGGAGATAAAGGCTAATTTAGGAATGAACTCGATGGATGAAGCTGTACGCATAAACCGGCTTCGGTGGTGGGGTCAAGTGAGGCGAATGGAGGAGGATAGGTTACCTAGGAGAATACTGGACTCTGTTATGGAGGGTAAGAGAAGTAGAGGGAGACCAAGACGACGATGGTTAGACTCTGTTTCTAACGATTTAAAGATAAGTTGTATAGAACTAAATGAGACCACAACACTAGTTGCAAATCGAGGATTGTGGCGACGTTTAGTAAATACTCAGAGGCTTGCAGACTGAACGCTGAAAGGCATAACAGTCTATAATGATAATGTATGTATGTATGTATGTAATCACTTCGTGTCTGTTATTGGATAACACAGACAAGTCATCGGCGAAGGCCAAACTCTGTAAATTAACTTTGTTTTCACGTAATCTGCAAAGGGTTGTTCCTTTAACATCCTTTTCCCAAGATCCTATCACTTTTTCCAAAACAAGATAAAAAATGCAGGGGACAACACATCTCCTTGTCGAACTCTTGTTTTAACATCAAATGGTTCAGACAATTCCCCTGAGAACTTAACCCTTGAAGTGGTGTCTGTTAGTGTATGCATTATTAATGCTATCGTTTTCCTGTCTACCTTGAATTCTTCCAGTACACGGAAAAGTGACAGTCTATCTATAGAATCATATGCCTTTTTGAAGTCCACAAAAGTAATCGCTGTTTGCCTGCATTTACGAATTTGTAGGATGGTCTTGAGGTTAAGAATCTGTTCTGCACATGACCTGCCTTTCGCGAACCCTGCGTAATATTCTCCAATCAAATGATATGTTTGGACTTCATAGGAGTTTTGAAAGAATTTTGTAGGTGACTGCCAGAATGGAAATACCTCTGTAGTTATTTATGTCAGTTGTATCCCCTTTCTTATGTAATGGGTGAATTATTGCACACTTCCAGTCTTCATGAATTGTTTCACTGGTCCAGATATCTCACCCGTTTTATCCAGAGTATCAAACCCACATCAATGTTGAGTACTGCAGTAGTGTGAATACTATCAAGTGCCTCTGAAAATACGTAAATAGTGAGTGACCAAGATTATTTTGTTTTGTAGAATGATCATGATGTAGTTCTGAAACACCAGACTAGCAGGTATGTCAGCACGTTCGAAGCTGTTTGGTGCATTCTCGCATTTCATATTCATGGAAACTGTGCTAAATACCATCGAAGCTAAGACGGTTTAACCAACAGAGATCGGGTGGGATATAAAACATATAATGAAACTGACACATGTTAATGAAATCTAAATCCAGACTCAACTAAAAGCCCCGTGTTTGCAAAGACTAAAACTTATATAACTCCCTCTACACATCCATACGGTGAGCTTCAAAACTTTTGGGGCTAGATAAATTAATATTATTAGAGACAGAATAATGACGGGGCCTTTTAATGCCCCTACAAATTATGCAACTCTTCCAACATTACCGTGATCTCCCAGCCGCCTGCCCCTTTACGTCACTTCTTACGACAAGCAGAGGATACAGTGAGTGTATTCAACTACTCCCACTAACAGGGTGGGATAAAGAGTGTACTCTCTCCCGTTTATAAATAACCCCTACTAAGTTTAAGGCGGATAAAATATTAACAAAACTCAGATTTATGAAAACATCACCTTTAAAACCTGAGCTTTGTATAAGATGAACGTTTACACTGTCTCGCTGTCTGGAGAGATTATATAACATTCCGCAGGTGTGGCCGGGAGACATTGTATCACAGTGTCGAGAGAATGAAATGAAGGAAGGCGGGCAAGAAATCCTTGTCGCTGTAACCTCGCAGTTTAGGACGTGACCGGAGAACAAGACAAGGAGAAGACGACGACGGCTACAGGACGCAGAGTGACGCAACAGTACGCACTGCGCCACCTGGCAACTATATGGCTTACCGCAACTGTGGTGGGTACGGTCCTTTACCCTGCAGCACGGTTATGTTGTATGAGTTGCATAATTAGTAGGGGTACTATGTTTACTATTGTAAAGACTGGAATACAAACTTACTGAAGCAAATATCAAGTATGTACAATCCCGGTTAACAGTTCTGCTTTGAAATTTGTATAAAGATTAGGGGCCCAGGCTATTAGAACACATAGGCGTTATGCTACTCTCACTGCGTTACGGAAAAGCAGGTTAGACAACACGTCCTATCAACCAAATTAGTCTGCATTATAACCTATTACAGCATAAACATACGGGCGCCACTAGTAATATTAGTTCATCTAATACTAAAACTTTTTGAGCTCACAGCATAGACGTGCAGGAGGTGTTAGATAAACAGCAGCACCGAAATTGCTTATTCTTATGACAACAGAGAAGGCTTTGATAGTTTTACACGTCATCTGATATCCTGATCATAGCTTTGGATCTTAAAACTCACGTGGAATCCGGGAACAAATGGGCTTGACTGTACGCTAATGTATTAACTTATCTTGTTCTACGGAATTTCAACCTAAACTATGTTTGTCTAGAAGGGTTTGAATAAGACAAATTATGTGGATAGCTGTACCCCTATTATTTACACGATTGATATTTTCATCTCGGGACGCCTACCTGATCAAAAGGTAGTAATTAAGAATCTTGCCGATCTGAGGGTTATTAAATACAACTCCTTCAGTTGGCTTTCCTGATGTTAATGAACTTTTGAGAGATAAATTTCGACACTTGCGCATCGCATAGCATAGCAACTGAAGAGCATGCTAGGGTTTTCTAGTCCAAATCGAGTGAAAGGCATGAAAATTATGTTCTTCTGCGCGTCTTGTAAAACTTCCATCCAATTTATAACAAACTCAACTTTCTTGCCGGACCTTTCTTGGGCAGTTCTTTTCTTACCAGAGTGGAACTGTACATACAGCGACTGTTTCTATGCATGGATGAAGGATTTCCGTTGATCTTTACTGAGGTAAAATGAACGGGCGCATCAGAAGCAGCCTTAATATCAAACTGGCTTTCAATTCAATGAAGGTATGAGTATTTCTAATACGTTCTTGTAGCTGCTTCATGTAAGATTCCGGAAATCATTATTATTAGCCAAAAATAGCTAGTGTGTGTGCGTGTGTGAGAGAGAGAGAGAGAGAAAATGAAAGTCATAAGTTGAACCCAGTAGTTCAGGCATATCATCATCATCATCATTGTCCGGCTCCATGGCTAAATGGTTAGCATGCTGGCCTTCGATCACAGGGATCCCGGGTTCGATTCCCGGCAGGGTCGGGAATTTTAACCATCATTGGTTAATTTCCCTGGCACGGGGGCTGGGTGTATGTGTTGTCTTCATCATCATTTTATCCTCATCACGACGCGCAGGCCACCTACGGGAGTCATATCAAAAGACCTGCACCTGGCGAGCCGAACTTGTCCTCGGACACTCCCGGCACTAAAAGCCATACGCCATTTCATCATAATTTCCCCTTATCCAGCTAATACTGGGTCGGAGCATTTATTGCGCTTCTCCAACTTTTTCTCTTCTTCCACCATTCCTCTTCCATCGGTTGATCCAAGTTTCTTCTTCTTTCACCCCTCCTTATTGAATCGATCCACCTAGTACTAGGTCCTCTCTCGCTCTCTTTCTCTCAAACTTCATCTCCATCATCTGTTTTGGTGTTCTGTTCTTCTCCATCCTCTTTACAAGTTCAGACCATCTTAGTTCACTCCTATCAATTCTCTCAGTTAGGCTTTTTATTACAACCTCCTTTCTAACATATTTGTTTCTTAATCTGTCTTTCCTGTCATAATTCTTAGGTATTTTATCTCACTGGCTTCAATTCCACTCTCCTCCCTACTTTTCATTGTCAATTTCTCAGCATAATATATATAGTACATTATTCCTTTCCACCTCCTTATTCTCGACAAGGTTTTCTACACTCTGGTAGAATGCATTGCCCTGTTGCACCCTCTTGCTAATCTTCATGTCCAGCCTTGTACTCTGCATTAATTCACTTCCTAGGTGTTCGAAACTGTCCACAATTTCAAGCCTTTCAGGCATTATTTTGGCTAAAATTTAGGAAATAGACAGTAAGATAATTAAGTCATTTAGATTGACGAAAATGGGCACTAAAATAATAAAAATGGTTTAAATGAACGCATATCTGCACCATATTTTAGTTCTTAATCCTGCGTAGGAATCAGGAGGACCCGGCAACACTCTCGACCAGTTGGCTTGTGCAGTGAGATCTGAGTAAAACAAAAATATCGATTGTGCAAATGTTATTTTTTCCCTGTCAAATTAAAATGAATTTTAAATATAACAATCGTTTATGTAGGCCTTGCCCATGACTAAATTGCTTATGAATAATTCAAACTGTTACCAATCAAAAATTGAGAAATGAATTCGTTCTTTTTAATTATTAATACAGTATATTTGAATTATATTTCCAATGATTAATTTTCATAAGTAAATAATAATAGCAGAAATCAGCCATGGCATTCTCTAACCTGCAGTACGGTCATGCTGGAAGACTATATTTAGGCTTTTATAAGTTTGAAAATACAAATTTGCTGAAGCGAGTAACAAATATATACTATCCCGGATAATGGTTCTGCTTTGAGATTTGCATACACATTAGAGGCCCGAGGTATTATAACCCCTAATAGGCAATGGATGCTAAAAGAGGCACAAAGAAGGCAAAATAATACCAAGTCCTAATGTTCCCAAACGTATGGTAATATGTCTATTTCTATATGATGCCTAGAAAATGCTACGAATGCTTTAAGAGTCCAGGGATATAATGGTGGTACACCATTGGAATGCAGGATATGTATGTATGATGGCTATTCAGCCCGAAGGCTGGTTTGATCCTCTACAGCTCCACCAACAGCTGTCATAGATAGCCTAGGTGTCACTGAAGAGGCATACTAGGGAAATGAGGAGCGAGGTATTTTCCCGTTGCTTTTCTCACTAAGCCAGATCCAACCGACCCTATGAGCAATATTTTCACACCATTCATAACAGGGACTGGCTGCATAAGGAATGGCATTATTAGCATCGCTCATACCTCGGTCACTTTCATATTGTCAAAACCAAGGATGAGACTGAGACAGGTCGATGAAAGTAACAAATTTATTCCAGTCCGTACCAGAAGACATAGTGCACTGTAAACACTACATCCTGCCAGCAAAGACATATGCAGGATATAAAAAACGATTGATTATTTATTTATTTATTTATTTATTTATTTATTTATTTATTTATTTATTTATGTATTTATTTATTTATTTATTTATTTATTTATTTATTTATTTATTTATTTATTTATTTATTTATTTATTTATTTATTTATTTATTTATTACACTTAACCATATTACTGTACATTAAAAATTATGATAGAATATTAAATATAAAATTTCATTTGTAATACAAATGTGAATTCAAAATATATGTAATATCTGCCTCGTTTACTAATTATAACCATCTAAACCAAACAGAGCTATAGAATAAAGTACAGTGATACAATAATGGTGTACAGTCACTGATAGAATGTTTTGTCTCCTAGCGTATTGTCTTGAAAATAGTCTAGTAGAATGCGTGACAAACAGTGATTCGGAAGAAGCGACTGTAATATCACGGCGAAAAAAAAATGGGATGTCGAAATGGTTGGCTCTCGTATGCATGTAAACCTCATTTCTCGTATTGTGTTCCAGTTGACTTATAGCTCACAAATATCACCTTCAGAATGACTCGGGAGATATATGAATGCTATCAAACACTGAATAACGTCCTGAACTTATTTGTGACCACTCTTCTAAAACGTTATTTTCGGACCGTATTCACGGCTCTTTCCTTCCTTCTTTCTTTCTTTCTTTCTTTCTTTCTTTCTTTCATGCCTTAAAAAACTGGTCTGCTGCTATCAAATTTATCCAATTCGCACGATAAATGGCAGCTCTTTCATTGCTACGTAATTATCGTAATTATTCGTTCCCGTGCCTTCGATAATCTGTTTACTAAACGTTTTCCTTGGTCTTTCTCTTGGTTTGTTTTTATATTCAGTGAGTGTCGTTGTAAATAGCCGCATCATGACAGGCGTCGATTTGTAATTATTTTGACCTCTGATTTCCTCCGCGTCAGCATTTTATAAGTAGAACCCGGATTTTTATGCATTAATAGGTTAGAATACAAAGTTTCTGAAGCGAGCAGCAAGTATAGTCTACCCTCACAACGATAATGCTATGGGGTTTGCATAAACATAAGGGGCACGGCCCATCAGAACTCCTATAATGTATGTTACTCTTGCTGCATTATGGAAGAGTGGTTAGCAGATACTTCTTATCAACGAAATTTAGTTTGCAATCTAACCTGTTACGGCATGAAAATCCGGGCTTTATAAGACTTGGGTATAAGATATTTTCGGTGTCCGTTAAAATTTAGACATACATAAATCTTCATTATACGTTGTTACACCTTTCAGAGTTTAGTCTGAGAACCTTCATAAATGATCTTACAACCTCCACAATCAAAACTAGAGCCATGATTTTACGCAATGACCAGTTAGAATGCAAACTAAGTTAGTTAATAAGAAATGCAACCTAGCGCGCTCTTCGGAAATGTAGTGAGAGTAACATAACTTGAGGGGTTTAAAAAGGCAGAGCCCCTAATGTTTATGCAAATCTCAAAGCGCAACCGTTGCCCGGACTACAGTATACTTTTTATTCACTTCAGTAGGTTTACATTCTAACGTATAGAAACCTAAACATCCGGGCTCTATTGATTAGTATACAGTAGCGTAGAGATATTAGGGCAGAAGAGCTCAAAAGAGGAATTGTCAATTAACTCCATTAATACGGACTGTATTGAAAAAATTTGGAAATAATACAAACAGTGCAAAATGTAATGTGCTATATTTTATGTACAATGGGGGCCTCAGTCGAGTTCAAGGTTATTCCCTGCGCTATGTCTGGGCGAGTGGATGATGCAGTAGCCACCTGGCCAATATAACGTGGCTAAAGAAGTGATGTCATGATCATAACTAGTCTGCGATAACGTTCCGTACAGCGTGATTGTTTCTTAGACTATAGTAATTGATCTGTTTATTGTATTTCATATTTCATGGCTTCATCAGTGTTGAACACGGGAGTATTCATCTGATATAATCCTGTTCTATTCCAGGCCATTCAGTCTCCAACGTCTTCCAATTTCCTACTTCACGTGTTGTCCTCCTGCAAAATGGTCCCCCAACCCATTTCATAAAAGATTTTGGGGCATTAATAGGTTTGAATGCAAACATATTTGAACACGGCGCAAGTATCTTCTAGGTGCTCTACAGTTATGTATGTCAGTTGCTTAAATTTAAGGGTTCTGATAATTCAAATTGCTAATGCTTATACAAATCACACTACAGAACCGTTGTGCGGGTAGTCGATACTTGCGCCTTGGTTATCTACGTTTGCATTTTAACCTACTAGTGTCTAAAAATCCTTTCCTTATTCCTAACATGAAACCACCTGCATGAAGGGGTCCCCCTGCCTCGCTGTCAGTCTCAGGGATGCCATTCACTCATCACCATTGGCCACTTCAGGGAACCATTCCCCCTATATGACCTGCCCGGGAAATTTATTTTAATTCTTCTCTGACAAATTCGCAGTTTATTTAACTGTAAGTCTGTTATATATCAATTCTGAGCACCACATGCAAGGAAAGGCAGTAAATATGTGTTTAACATCTCCTCTTTGAAATTCATAAGATAAAATGTAGTGCGTTTGATATACGAAGAATTCGAAACAAAATATTACAAAAATGGAACATTTTTGATGTATTAGAGTGAGATAAGGTTTATTTAACACGAAGCAAGTCAGGAGGACAAGGAAATGTTCGCTGGAGAAAGAGAAGAAGAGAGGCAACAGAAAATTTATCAGCAGAAAGAACGTCCTGGCGTCTCTCGAGCTTCCTTCCGCACAGATTGGAATCATCAAAAGAAATGTCATGCTTGTGAAATGTATTTTTAATGGAAGCTATCGCTTTGCCTCGCACACAAGGTAAATACAGAAGATCGGAACTCTGTTCAACAAGTGTGATAATATCAAACAGTAACACATCGCACACAGAGATATGGAATGTGGAGATCGTCTGCGGAGCATAAAGCAGTTGGTTAAACGTTTAAGAGCTAAACTGCTGAATCAAATCACATACCTCCTCAGTTGCGCAAAGTAAGTGCGTCTTTGAGTTCATAGTAAAAATGTCATATCAGCTAGCGGATCCTGCCAGCAGAAGAAGTATTTTTAAGGGAGACAAGAAATATTTTTGAAATCCCATGTCGTACAATGTTTGAATGTAAGGTACTTCCGATGAGTAAGGGCTGGCTTTCCACGCATTTCAACGAGAATCGAGTATCCTCTGGGCTGCACAACACATGTGTTTAGAGAGTTGCCTAAGTACTAGGGGCACAACCACAACTATTCTTATTTTGCGCAATTCTCTCTACAGAATTTATCTGTGAATTAGACGACTGGTAGAAACAGGTCAATATGAATCAATAAAAGCTCTGGGATTTTCCGATGATATTGTAGTTTTATCCGAGTACGCAGAAGATGTGGGAAAACTGATGAACGGTATGGTTACAGTCTGGAGAAGGAGTGCAAGATAAAAATAAATAAATCCAAAATAATGGGTATGGAGGGCAGCTGATCAAAGTCAGGAAATAGAGAAAAATTATATGAGGAAATTATGTCTTAAAGAAAGTACTTGAATGTTCTTTCTTGAGGAGTAAAATAACTAACGATTGCAGAATTAGGGAGGATATAAAATGCAGACTAGCATAAGTAAGGAAGGTTTTAGGAAATGAAATTCGTTCCATTCGAACATTGAGAGAGGACTTAGAAAGATGCTTTTGAAGCTTCCGCCTGGAACATGGCATTGTGTAGAAATGAAACATGGACGATAACAAGCTCAGTAAGGAAGATAATATAACCTTTTGAAATGTGGTGTTACACAAGAATGTTTGAGGTTAAGTGGGTCATATAATCAGGAATTAAGAAATGCTGAATCGAATTGGTGGAAAATGACGACAAGAAGGGACAGAACGACAGGACACATGTTAAAACAACCAGGACTTGCTCAGTTGGTTTCTGAGTGAAGTGTAGGCAGTAAGAACGGGAGGGGTAGACCAGGGTATGACATGACAAGCAGACTGTAGTAATTAAGTAGAAACGAAAAGTTAGCACAGGATAGGGTGGCATGGACAGCTGCATCAAATCAGTCTGTTGACTGACGACGCAAGAAACAATGAATTTATACTATGCCATTACATCCGCTGCCATTTGACGAGGCATTCGGTTTTTAAACAAAGCAAAACGAAACTCATGTCACTACAGCCCTGAACGGTCTTGGTCTTCCAAGCGAGCGCTGCTTAGTGCGAAGACCTGCAGATTGCCGATGACGCGTGGTCAGCGTAACGGAACTCCCGGGCCATTTTTTTTGTTTTCTAGACCGGAGCCGCTACCACATTGTCAGATGTTCTGATGCAGGCTGGATGTACCTCAAAACCTAATTTGGCCGGGTATCTAAAACGGTTAGTCCGAGTAAAAGGCAGACGAGGATAACCGACAAAGTTACTTAAATCACAGCACAGTTCACCCAACGGAATTCCAGTTTATCTGCCCTGGTAGCGTAAAACGGAACTTAGAGAATGACATGTCGGCAACCTAAATGGCATCAAAAAATGACCGGAATACACTAGCTTCGGACAAACGTTATGAGGTTTCTTCATGTTACCGTGCTATTATTATTATTATTATTATTATTATTATTATTATTATTATTATTATTATTTTGCTAGTTGCTTTACGTCGCACCGACACAGATAGGTCTTATGGCGACGATGGGATAGGAAAGTGCTAGGAGTGGGTGTGAAAATGGGAACCAGGAAAATCATTTTCAGGGCTGCCGACAGTGGAGTTCGAACCTACTATCTCCCGAATACTGGATACTGGCCGCAATTAAGCGACTGCAATTATTATTATTATTATTATTATTATTATTATTATTATTAATACACCTCCAAGTACCTTTGTTAGACCAATTTGGGCTTATTCGTAACTAATAACTAAGGAGAATGTATATACAATGGCCCATCCCGTATAAGAATACTAAGGAACTTCAAACAGTTATCAACTCTCTCTCCCGACAGAGTTATCCTCTTCGTATTATCACAGCTACCTTTACCATTAACATCATTACAGGTTTATTTTTTTATAATATCCTACTTCAGGTGCCATCAATAATACATACACGTAAGTGTGTCATTCTGATGAAATCGACAGTCACAATATTTTGAGACTATGGCCCAAACAGTTTGAATGCAAAAAATAAACACATATTACAATTACTTTTTTCTCTGCACGGGTTATGAATACCTATGTAATTGATTTGTTAAACATTTATGTACTTATCCATACAAAATTAAACTGAATTTAATTAAATCAATAAATAATGGAAAAATTAATTCAAAATTGTAATGAAATAGTGTTTTGTCCGACTCGTTGGCTGAATGGTCAGCGTACTGGCCTTCGGTTCTGAGGGTACCGGATTCGATTCCCGGCCTGGTCGGGGATTTCAATCGCTTCTGATTAATCCTTCTAGCTCGGGGACTGGGTCCGTCCCAACACTCTCCTCTTCATATTCACGCAACACACTGCACTTCCAACCACCACAGAAACACGCAATAGTGATTACGTCCTTCCATATAGGGTTGTCGTCAGGAAGGGCATCCGGCCGTAAAGCAGAGCCAAATATACATTTTCGGCGCAATTAGCACCCGCGACCCCACAAATGTGAGGAAAAGCGGTAGGAAAAGAAGAAGAAGAAGGAGAAAAATTATTGAAATAGTTCTTGAAAAATGAATTATGAAGCTGTAACTTCACGGTAAACGTTATCAAAGGCAGCTGTACTTTTAGCTCTTCCTCTTCCACCCTCTTTCTCTCTTTCTGTAAACATTCAAAATTAATACAACTAAAGATTTATTTCATCTGTACAATTTGCTTGATGTCGCACCGTCACAGGTTTTATTGCGACTATGGGAGAGTAAAAGGCCTCGGAGTGGGAAGGAAGTGGTCGTGGCCTTAAGTAAGGTACAGCCCCAGCATTTGCATAGTGTTAGAATGGGAAACCACGGAAAACCATCTTCAGAGTTTCTGACAGTGGGGATCGAACCCACTATCTCCCGAATGCAAGGTTACAGCTTCGCGTGCCTAACCGCACGGCCAACTCGCCCGGTGAGAAAAAAAGTCACCCCTGCAGAAATCATTACAAGCACCATTTAAAACCGTGTAACATCGCCTCCGGACTTGATATCCGCCTGGATTCGGTTAATAAGCAAGTCCACTAGATTCTTCAGGCACGTCGCATCCATGCTAAGCCACTCGCTTGGGATTTGATCGCGCAATTCCACCAAATTGCGGGAATGCTGATGTCTGCGTTTTACCCACTGTTACAACATGTCCAAAGATTTTCATTGGGATTCAAGTCAGGTGATCCTGCAGGCCAATCGAGATGGAATACGGTGCGGGAGTATTCATAAAACCAGTCAAATATACGTCCAGCAGCCTTTGCTGTTGTCACCTTGAGAAATCGGGGAATCAATAGCATACCCATCATGCAGACGTTGACTGAAAGGCAACACCTGATCATCCTAGTTCGCTGTGAGACGTGCAAGCGTAAACATCGAACGCGCTGTTCTGTTGTGTACTGTGAGGTAGAGTGTTTCGAGTGGTATTAGTACAAAGTGCAAGACAATGGCAAGCTAAAATATTAGGAAGAATACAGTAAAATGTGCATTTCCTGATAAACTAAACAAACCCGGACCGGCAGAAATTCATGAGTGGATTGAAACAGTTTTAAAATTAAATGTTGACCAAGTGGAAGCAATACAATTGGACAATTTGGAAACAGCAGTGTACATAAAATTAACCAGCAAACTTCTGATGGAGCGCATTCTCACTTCAACAGCAGGACAATCTCAGGTAAAGAAATTCAATGGTTCACTTTCGGAGGTAATTATCACATGTGCTGATGTGGACACGAAACTAGTACGGATAATGAATCTTCCTATTGAAATGGCCAATGAACGCGTGGCAACTTATTTCAGTAAATATGGGAAAGTTAGGGACATACGTAATGAAAAATGGTCTTCTACATACACATTTAATGTATTTAGTGGCATTAGAACTATGCATATCGAATTACAAAGTGATATCCCGACAATTGTGACAATCGCCGGGCTGAGTGGCTCAGACGGTTAAGGCGCTGGCCTTCTAACCCCAACTTGGCAGGTTCGATCCTGGCTCAGTCCGGTGGTATTTGAAGGTGCTCAAATACGACAGCCCCGTGTCGGTAGATTTACTGGCACGTAAAAGAACTCCTGCGGGACTAAATTCCGGCACCTCGGCGTCTCCGAAGACCTTAAAAAGTAGTTAGTGGGACGTAAAACAAATAACATTATTATTATTAATTGTGACAATCGACGGATATCGAGCTCAGGTACTTTATGAAGGACAACCAAAAACATGCTATTATTGTCGTGGTAGTGACCATCTCCGACAAGATTGCCCGGTAAGGCGAGGAGCAACTTCGACAGGTGAAACAGGTAGTAGGCTTATGAGTCAAGTAGTTGCAGGGCACTCCTCTGCCCCATCTCTCGCGAGCGACACAGTTGTAAACACAGGCAGGAGCGACAAGCTGGACTCACGACAGGTTATCGGTCTTGAGTCACAACAAGACCAGACCAGCCGGGGACATAAACAAGATACACTACACGAAGTTCAAGTTACCACAACGGAAGCAGAGATACATTCCCTTCCAAATAACCTTCTAACACATGGACAAGGCAACTCAGTCGATGTGCACGGACCAGAAACAGACACACAACCAGCTCATGTCGGAACTGTAGGACTGGAACAATCTACGGATCACATTCAAGTTGAAGAACACTCACCCCACCATAACACAAATGTCCCTGAACTTACGACAGGAAACGAACTTATTAATTCTGACCTCGTAAATACAGACTTTGACGTCACCAGTTTGATGGCAGACAAGTTAAATAGTTCTAGTTACCCCAACACTAGCAGTCCTCCGAAGGAAGATATGGAACTAGATACTGATAATAGTAACACCACCGAAAATTTGACAGGTCATAGTGACACTCCTAAACAGCTGTGGTCAGATGACCTTGAACCCTCGCCTCATTCACTGCTTAACGACATTAGCGAAGTTCCCGCAAGTCAGATTGTTCCGCCAGAGAAAAACGTTAAAAATCTAAAATCTACCCCGACCACCAAAGATGGCGTCCATAAGTCAGTACAACCTTATATCAGCCCAAAGGATCCTCGAAGACAAGGAGGGAGGATAGGTGAGAGACGGTAGTTTGGCAATGTCTGTCAGATCCAAGGGCTCGACAGTTCAGTTTGGTATCCAGATGAATGTTACATTCCTCATGCTATTGACGCACACTATAATGACCTTAAACATTAACTGTATCCAGATAGACAGCAAGCAGCAGCTTCTTAAGAAATTAATTCGTGACCAAGATGTTGATATAGCATTGTTACAGGAGGTTGCTACAGATGATTTACTTCATATATTTGGGTATGAAAGAATAGTAAATATCAACGAGACCAAAAGAGGTACAGCTATATATATAAAAGATACAATTCCCCATACAGCTCCCGTTTTTCTTCCCAGTTCTCGTGGTATCAGTTTCAACATAAAAGGACTTCTAATTGTAAATATTTATGCACCTTCTGGTTCTCAGGCGAGAGCCGAACGAAATGAATTCTATACAAGTGATATCATACATCTAATTAAAAATCATAGAGATCGCATGGTTATTGGCGGGGATTTTAATGCAGTTATCAATGCTAGAGATCAGAGCGGGAGTTTTCAGAATTGTATAGCCTTGTCAACTCTAGTGAAAGGGCTCCAACTGATAGACACCTGGGAATTACAAGCATCATCCGACCCCGGCTATACATATTTTTGCGCGAAAGGAGCATCGAGATTAGACCGAATATATGTCAGTCAAAGTCTGCAAGAGCATGTTGGGAATGCGGATGTGTGCCCCGTCGAATTTTCGCACCATGCAGCATATATATGTAAATTAAAGCAATCAGAGCTGGGAGTAGCTCGGGGAAGGGGTGTATGGAAACTAAATGCAAATATTCTCAACAGTGAAGAACTGCAGGAACAGTTTTCTGTGCAGTGGCAACTATGGAGAAAACATCATTCACGTTATACAAAGAGACTTGAGTGGTGGTTATCCTATGCAAAGCCCAATGTAATCAAATTCCTGAAACGGTTTAGTGCTCAGTATACTCGACAGCTCAATCAAAAATCCGAATTCTTTTACAAGTGTTTATAGGGAAGATCCCAGAAACCCATTAACATATCTTCGTATCAAGAAAACAAGAGCACTTCTCCTCAAACTACACAGAGAAATGATTGAAGGACTTAAAATACGAGCACGAGATAATCGGAATACTACCGATGAAATGTCATCATTGTACCATCTCATTCGTGAGAGTAAACGAGGCAAACAAAAATATATTCGAAACTGGCATCGTCAAGTGGTGAGTCTTCTGGGGATGACAATATCATTAAGAACACAATTGAGCATTTCTTTACACAATTGTATGAACAAACGAATGATGTTCTTCTTGACAGCAACAGCGCCTTTTTTGATTCTGTTCGAGGAAGACTGAAACATGTGCAACAAGACTATCTTATTGAAGAATTGCGGGAGGAAGACATTTATGAAGCCATACAGCGCAGTCTGCCTAACAAATCCCCTGGATTAGATGGCCTTGGACGAGAATTCTACCTGACATTTTGGCCAGTTATCAAGGAAGACCTTACGCTAGCTTTAAATGATGTGTTATATTCAAGACCAAATATAAGTCGCCTAAAAGAGGGATTGATTGTACTGGTACCAAAATAGCCTAATCCTAAGAGTATAGATGATTACAGACCAATTACTCTGCTGAATTTCGATTACAAGTTACTCACCCGATGTCTTAAACAGCGACTGACCTTCCTTATGTCCGATGCTTTAGGGGCACACCAATCGTGCGGAGCTCCCGGTAGGAGCATTATACACTCAGTATGTGCAATAAGAGACAGTATCAGTGATTGTAGGGTCAGAAGACAGTGTAAACAACTAATATCTTTAGATTTCGATCACGCGTTTGACAGAGTGAATCATACCTATTTAATTGCTGTTCTACGTGCAATGGGACTAGACAACCGCTTTATTGCTATCCTACAACATGTTCTTCAGGGAGGTTCTACGAAGGTCCAATTTAATGGTTTTTTTACTAAGGCAATTAACATAAAAACAGGTGTACAACAAGGATGTCCGTTATCTATGTTATTATTTGTGCTATCTCTTGAACCACTATTGAGTAATTTAGCATGTTTACGCGACCGAGATAAGATGGAAATCCTTGCCTTTGCTGATGATGTTACTATCATTGCGGACCGCAGAACAAACGCACAAGACCTCCAAAAAACTATCAGTGACTACTGCAATATATCTGGTGCACAGCTGAACGTTAATAAATCGTGTTTGTTAAAACTAGGAGCAAGCCATATACGTGATAAACCTTTGTTAAACTGGGCAACAGTTCAGAACGAGGTAAAAATCTTAGGCCTTAGTTGTTTTAACAGTATTCACCAAATGATCCAGCGTAACTGGGGCAAAACAGTGAATGTGATACGCGGACTGTTACAGCGAGAAAAATACAGGAATTTATCATTACTACAAAGAATTCAGTACATCAATACATACATAATCAGTAAACTGGGTTACATGGGTCAAATCCTACCTCTGCCTCGGGTATCCGGTATTAAGATAATGTCTGCTGTAGGATGGTACATATGGCAAGGTTCAATCCTAAGGGTGAATCGTGATACTTTAACTCTGTCAAGATCTACTGGTGGATTAGGACTCAAGAATATCCAGAACCATGTGACAGCCTTATTCCTCAATCGACACATAAAATTCCTTATTGGTGAAGGTCATCCGTATTCTCAAAATTTTCTCCAACAGTGGTGCAGTTTACAGCAGTTGCCTAACCCTCCCCCTTTCCATGATGTAGATAAATTCGCCCCTCATGCGCGATATTTGAAATATGAAATGAGCTATCTACCACAAACTTTTATGAACAATAACGTGACCTCAAGAAGCATCTATATGTTTCTGCAGCGTAGCCAATATGTAGCTCCCAGGATTCAGCAGTCTATTTTGGTATGTAACTGGAATCGCATCTGGAGAAATATTACGCATCGGGTTCTTCCTCTTGAACTTCAAGCAAAGTGGTATATAGTTGTTCATGATATTGTGCCGACAAATAGTAAACTGTATAATATTCGTATGGCAGAAAGTTCACTATGTACCGTGTGTCGCAGAGGAGAAGACACTCTTCTCCACCGTCTGCATGATTGTGCCCGTGTTACGCAAGCTTGGCGATATGTGACGTACATCATCAAACGGACTGCTCGATCCCAACATTTTGAAGTATCACCGGAATGGCTTGTCCGCCCCACCTTTGGGACAACTTCAGCTCATTTTACATCTGTGCTCGTGTTAGTGCTTGCAGTGTACGTGCATACAGTATTAAAAACTCCTGGAACTTGGAACTCTCGACACAATAGTTTGTATCCAGATATTCAAGATGGTATTGGTCAAGTTTTATCGTCACCAAAAGCTAAATATGTGGGGGAATATAGTCCGTTATTGTACTCAATCATGGAAGACTTCTATACTGAAAACAACATGAATAATTAAGCAACTTATTTATTTTTAATGTCTTTTGTAATTCTCCGAAACTTGTGCTACTGTTTCAGCTCGGTAAAGCCAAAAAGAGTGTGTTGCTATTTTATTTTATTATTTGTATTTATTTTCATCCTAACGCTTACATAATAATGCTTTCTAACAAACTTCAATAGTGCCAAGTTATCAAAGCAAAAAGAGACCTTTTACTTTTTTTACTCTCTATATTTCTACTAAGACATTGTTTGTTAAATTTGTACTGTCATCTATGTCATTATTGGTGTCGTATTCTGTATGTGTACCAACTGCGCCGCAGGATTAGGCACAAGAACTATTCTTTTTTTTACCCAAGACCAGGTCGTTAATGGTCATCAATTAATGTCATAGCAATGTAAGAATGTTCCAGAACTGACAAGTGGTAGTGGAAGTGGAACGGACTTACTGTAGACCAGGAGACATGTAAACCTACCAACTGTAAAACTTGTAAGCATGTATTTGTATCAATAAAAAGTTGTTTAAAAAAATACAGAATGTTCATGTTAGTTGTCACCTCAGGGAACGGCCCAAACCATGACACGAAAAATACCTCCTAAACATCATAGTCCCATCTCCGACTTGAACCCGACCTTGCTCACATCCAGGGCGGAATGTTTCATTTGACCTTCGGTGCACTCGAAGACGTACGTCATTAGAATACAGGCAAAAACGTGATTCGTCAGACCACATTACTTTCCGCCAGTCAGCTACTGTCCACGTTCGATGATTGAAAACGCACAGTTTTTGGTGGCTGTGTGAGCAATGGCCTCTTGCGAGGTTACCGACTCCAAATATTCATTGCCTGCAGTTCCCATCGCAATCTTCTTTCGCTAGCAGGTTGAGATGGATATTCACTCACTGAATGCAGCAATTCCTGCCGCGTTTGGAAGCGATTTTGATCCAGGAGTCGTGAAACGCGTCTCCGGTTCCTCTCAGTCAGGATCTCGATCACAATTCTGACGTCGTGTTTCGTCGCCGCGTGTAGTACACCACTGCTTGTAGACATGTTGAACAGTCCAACAAATCCAGCAACTTCACGCACCATATGGCCATGGGCACGGCCAAACACAACTGCCCCTTTTTCCTACTCTGACACATCCTTTCATCTACCCATGTTGGCATATACTGTCCTCTTCAAACATCAAGGTCTCACTGATCGCTACAGCCTTATGTTCACGTGGAGACAGAGCGCGTCCGGTTGAGAACGGGACTCTTGCCTGCGCCATATGTACAGGCTTAATAATTAATTTGGGCGTGCCCACTAGGGCGACAAAATTTTTGTCCGGTGAGTTTCTATGTAAAGCTTTATACCAGTCTACATTTCAGGTTACATACCATTCCATCCAAAGATTTATACGCCTAATATGTATGCAAACCTTTATACTAGTCTGCATTTCAGGTTGCATACCATTCCATCGAAAGATTTATACCCACAATATACCGTGTGGTTCACCAGCCCCTTATTTTTTGGAGACAGGCAACCCAAATAACGCGTATAACCTAAAGATCCTTATAATTTAGTTTCATGAATACCAAATAACTTATGGTCAATGCCTGTGTATCGTCACTGTAAATTGCTCCATGGACCTAGCAAAGGAAAAACTACTATGCACAATTCCGCAACAAATACCAAGGACCGTTCTGAAAACATGTGATGTATTGCGCCTTGAAGTAACACAGGTACTCGTAATACGTTCAAATTAACAGGTTATGCCACATGCTCTGTAACGTAAGGAAGTTAAAAGAACGCTGTAAACCTGCATTGAAGACATAAACACGGATACTAACTTTCGAGGTGGAACGGCCGTACTTAAGTACTAAATCTCCTGCAAGCATTATGACTTCGTGGCTGAATCGGTCAAGGGCTGGAGCAGAAGATGTGTGAGTATCGGCAGCGTAGTTGTTCGAATCCAGCATCAGACAAATTTTTGAACGATAAAGCTGTTCCATTTTAGCGGGGATACAATAATAATCAATATATTTTAGCTGTTGGTTTTAAGGGGTGCGCTCTGATTTGGCGTCTTTACCCTAAGAAAAGGCGGGGGAAGGGTTGGCCTTTTACTAAGGTAACGTCCCGGCATTCGCCTGGTGGTATAAATGGGAAACCGAGGAAAACCGTTTTCGGGACGGCCAGCATGAGATTCGAATCCACAACCTACCGAATCCAACGCACGCAATTAGTAATCCAAACCTACCAGGTCACATCACAGCACCTATTCATTTCCTCACGATGTATTTCTATGAAAGGTACGCTCAATTGTTGCTAATTTATGGAGAAAGTACGGCGGAATTAAAATGTATGCCACATGCTCCGTGTTGGTAAAAAGTTAAATGAACACTGTAAAGTGCTGATAAACTTAACCATAACAGGTATTTTATTCTGCACTGACGTGTCTAAAGCTATTAAAGTTATTCTGTAATTGTAAGTGTTTGGTCCACCTTGTCAATAAACTTTTTAATAATTGAAAATAATTTATTCATGCGTATTTCAGTAATATAGAGAATTCCCTTCATCAGTTAAGTCTACCAGGCAAAGAATAAAAACAATATAACACTATCATTTTTTATCCCAAAATTTTAAAGAAACATGTATGGATAAATAATATTCAATTATAAAAGGTGTATTGACAAGGTGGATCAAACACTGTAAAGTGGTCAAGTTTTCGAACACTTGTTACTCTGAATATGCAGGGTAGCATACTTCTCACCTACAGACTGTCACTTTGTAGTCCATTCTGGTTACGTAACATCGGATAAAAACGGTCCTTTTCAGGACCAAATAAATATTTACTCTTTCGAACAGGATGCTATGCGGCCATATTACAGTCACTGTAAACGGCGTTAATCGATAAAAATGTGTACCAGCTTGTGATTCGAACCTACGACCACATTGCTTTGCTGATGCAACAGCACTGACTCGTGCTTTAGCCACCTTAGCTACCGTGAGCCACGGTGAATCTATAGCACGTTGTAGTCCTTGTAGACACTTTCTGTCCAAACGTAAGATAGAGTTATTCACAGCTGTTGACCGTTTTACACATACATAATAGTTTACTTAATAGAAATGGCACTGCCGCTAATTATTTCTACCATACTCGCGAGCATTATATAAAAGGTATCGTTGTACTAAGGTCATAAGTAAAGCCGGGATTTTTATGCGGTAATAGATTAGATTGCAAACTAATTTGGTTAGTAGGAAATGCCGGCCACCCGCTGTTCTATCATGTAGAAAGAGTAACATAAATTATAGGGGTTCTGATGGGCCGTACTCCTAATGTTTATGCAACCCCCATAGCATAATCGTTGTGAAGGTAGACTATACTTGCTTCTCGCTTCAGTAAGTTTGCATTCTAACCTATTAGTACATAAAATTCTGGACTCTAGTCATAAGGAAGCGGATACTAGTGTTTTTTGGTTGACTATGATATACACGTTAGTTGGGTTACCTACCTTCGAAAAAATAAGGGCTGGTGAACCACTCGATACATGCACCCCTTTATATCATTTTGCATTTCAGGCTACATTCCATTCCAAGATGTTAAACAGTTCACACAGATGAGTAATAAGTAAGCTAGGATTTGAACGGCATGTCAGGGGGTTTCAGAATGGTACAATTCTAAAGAGAAGCTGCAAATGAAGAGAGACTGAACATGAGAAGAGAATTCATAGATATCCAACTTCTCTGTTAGCAGTAAGCTTCGCTCATCACGCTAATAGAAATGATGGACAGATGGTTAAAATGAAAGCAAATGAACGTATCACTGCAATGGTGATAACGTGACCAGGACAGAAAGGACAAAAAACAAGGGACAACACAGTGGAAGAGAGAGAGAGATGGGAACGACTTTCTGTGTCCGTTGATGAAAATGTCCGGCGGACAATGAGGCAGCAGATGAACAGACAAAAGAGATGGCCCGCGAGATTTAGCAAAAGAAGACACAAAAAAATCATATCATGGCCAGCCAAAAATAAGAGTGTGCTCCTGTAGAGAAAACTCAACAAACGATGCCATTTCAAACCCCAGCTTCAGATAAGGTTGAGCGAGGTCGGGCAACTTAAAGGACAACCCTATGTTTTAAAAAATCTCGAATTCCCAGCGAACTTTTCACGGGATAAAAAAATCCGTATTTGAAGGAGTGAATGAACTTTCTATTTGAACTTTAAAGAATGAGAATATTAGCCGCAGGACTTTGTGCGTACAATTACCTTGTATAAGTGTTGGAAAAGACCGAATACGCAACATTTACTTTTAGAAAGCTGCCTATTTATTCACAAAGCAGAACATACAGCTACACAGAGCTCATTTCACTTGTACTGAAAACAGACTAATTGATGATGTGATGATGATGATGATGATGATGATGATGATGATGATGATTGTTGTTGTTTGAAGGGGCCTAACAGCTAGGTCATCGGCCCCTAATGGTACGAGGTAAAACGAAATAAAACGGTTATTAAAACTTCAAAATGTATCCAGCGACTAAAATATAAAAGAAATGATGAGGAAAAAATTACCATGAATTCGAAACAATCAGTGGATCCAATTCACAATGCCTTCCTTTCTTAGATAATACTTGTTATAAAAAGGGATCCAAAATCCAGGTCACCGGCGCCTAATAATAGTACTCCTCCTCACAGGTAAAGCAGAACAATTGTGTTCCTCCTATAGTGGTACTAATCAGGGGCAACAGCCAAACTCGTGTTGTTTCTCACAAAGTGGTACTAACCACAGGGAATGTAAACCCATGGTGCACCTCGCCTAAATATACTACTTACAGACCTATGGTGTTCTCCATACAGTGGTATCAACCTCAAGCAAATTTGACCAATGGTGTTCCCCAAGTGATGATACTAATCACAGGTAATCTCCTGGTTCCAAAAACATCGCTTTGTCACCACTTCTAGTCGCCTCTTACAACAGGACAGGGATTCCGTAGGTATATTCTTCGTCTGCGTACCCCCTCCCACGAGGGTCTTCCTAGATTCGTTCTGGCCCAATCTGTCTTTTTGTTTCCCTTTTGCAGAAGGCTTGAAAAAGAAAATCCACAGCCTTTTTCCAGTCATTGGACCGGGTCAGGAATGCAATAGATAAAGCCCACATCTAGCGGCGAGGATAGGAAATGTGCCAGCTGCCGAAGCCTGTCGCAGTCCCCTGGGCGATGATTAATGACTTATAGATTAAATTATATTGGAGAGTGTCAGTGGAATGAAAGATGACTGGGAAAACCTGAATACCCGGAAAAAAGTGTCCTGCCTCCACTTTTTCCAGCACAAACCACATATGGAGTGACCGGGATTTGAACCACGGAACCCAGCGATCAGAAGCCGGCGCACTGCCATCTGAGCCACTGCGACAGGAAGCAACTCGTAAAACAAAAAGAAGAGAGAGAGAAAAAGGAAGAGAAGAATTAAGAGAAAATCGGAAGAAGGGATAAAGAACAACAAGAGGGGAGGAAGAAATATCCAGTCATTTCCTTTCTTCCTATCTTTCTTTCTTTCTTTCCTTCTCTCTTTCATTTCTTCCTTCTTGTTGTTTAGTCCCTATTTTCATGTCCTTCATCAATCACCTTTCTTATTATTATTATTATTATTATTATTATTATTATTATTATTATTATTATTATTATTATTATTATTATTATTATTCAGCGAAGCAGCTCTCTCCAGCCAGCTGGTACTGAAGGTTTTAATTAGATTCTAATTTCACATAGAACTATTTCGTTAGTCAGCCCCGCGGTGTAGAGGTAGCGTGCCTACCACCTACTCGAATTCCGCGGGTTCGATTCCCGGCCAAGTCAGGAATTTTTCCCTGGAACTGCGGGTTGGTTCCAGGTCCACTCAGCCTGCGTGATTACAACTGATGAAGCTATCTGACGTTGAGATAGCGCCCCGGTCTAGAAAGCCAAGAATAACGGCCGAGAGGATTCGTCGTGCTGACCAGACGACATTTCGTAATCTGCAGGCCTTCGGGCTGGGCAGTGATCGCTTGTTAGGCCATGGCCCATCGGGACTCTAGTGCCATGAGTTGTTTTACTATTTCGTTACTTCTTTGATAATACCATGAAATTAAAATACATTTTTCATTATGCCTTAATTTATCCATTGATTGTCAGCTATACTTCCAGAAATTTTCTAACAAAAAACCAAATAAATAATATATCCACTGTCTAACATCTATCATGACGATATTCATTGTCTCGCTACAGGAGGTTGTGTGCGTTCACTGGACATTATTGCGATTGACAGAAAGAAAGGGATGTGCTGCTGTAATTGATCCGACAGTTAGGTTTGAGAACAACACTTTAAAAAATTAATCCTAATTTAATTACAGATAAAATTTTATAATTACATTGAAACGTTCAATATTATAAACATGAAAAATCTTTATCAACATTAGCGAGAAATTACCATGAGTATTGAATATTGACCAATCCAATTTGCACTTCGTGTCAATTTCAACCCATCGCGGTCGACACTCACAGAAATATTATCGAAATGATATTACCTGACCTGATAGGTAAATGTTTGGAAATTACCGAAGGTGGTTCGCAATTGACCGCTCTTTGTAACCTAACGCGTAGTATTTACAGGCGGTGGATAAATCTAATACGGTGGCACGTTCAAAGAGATTTGCAGAAGAGACGTTACCGCATTCGTATGAAATAATTATATTATTCAATAATATTATAAAAATACCTGTTATTTTCAATGTATTAATACTGATTATTAAAAATATCATTCAGTAAATAGTCTTAGCAATGTAACCGGAGACCACTGGTCCTTTTTACCAATATACTCAGAAGGCATCCCTGAATAACCTCCGAACGCCTAGATTCGAAGTCTTAGCATGCAAATACGAAGTATATGCCAACCCCTACCCGTACGCTACAATAACGTATATTGCGTACTGTTTCGGCTGCTGCTTATGGCCTGTTGATCACTCTGATATTGCCCTAGAGATATCTGGATTAATATTAAGGGGTGGAGCATCATAAATCCCTACCACTTATACTGATAGCTATACAGACCTGTAGTGCGTGTTGCTGTGCTCTCAGATTGTGATCTCATTTATTAGAGCACATGATTATTCCGTATTACGTTAATAATACAGATGCATGCAAAGTTAGCAACTACAGTGGTAGAAAAATATATTGCAACATCTCCAATACCTTTAACTCTTTATAGCAGTAAATTTTCCAATCCCCCTATTTTTTTTATTTTGGACACAATAATATTCAATAGAAATATCCAAAATATGACTTTCGTAATCAGCAGAGCCCGGATCTTTACCCAGTAATAGGTTAGGAGTTGTCGTCTAGATCGTTCTTCCGTAACGTAGTGAGAGTAAAATAAGTTCTAGGGATTGTCATTGGTTGAAACCCTAATGTTTATGAAAATCTCATAGAATAACCATTGTGCACGATAGACTATTTTTGTTACGCGGTTGTAGTGAAAATAACATAAATTCTAGGGGTTCTCATGGGTCATACGCCTAATGTTTATGGAAAATTTGTAGCATAACCGTTGTGCAGGATAGGCTATACTTCTTACCCACTTGTAGTGACAGTAACATAAATTCTATGGGTTATGATGCATCATACACCTAATGTTAATGCAAAAACGCATAGCATAACCGTTGTGCAGGATAGACTATACTTGTTACTCGCTTGTAGTGACAGTAACATAAATTCTAGGGTCTAACTCCTATATTTATGGCAAACCCATAGATTAGAGTATACTCGTTACTCCCTTCAGTAAGTTTGCATTCTAACCAATTACTGCATTAAATTCGGGTCTCTAGTTATCAGAATTTTCAAAAATTGTCCGTCCCCATGGCTGAACGATCAGCGTTCTGTATTCGGTTCAGAGGGGCCCAGCTTTGATTCTCGATCCGGTCGGGGATTTCTACTGCATCTTGTCAATATCTCTGACTCGGGGACTTGGTATTTATGACAGTCTTAATACATCTCATAATTTACACACAACGTATCACACTACCAATCTCCAAGTTTCGAATCTCAGGCTTCCGAAGCAGCAGCCACTGAGCTTGGCGGTACAACTGTTCAAGCAAACCTCGTTGTTTTTCACAATTAATAGGTATATGCAGGTACTCCATCTGGACATAACTTGACATATCCAACTGAACAACAAAATATAATCCATTAGCAAACAACCTAAATGAATTTAAATGTAAAATTCGCTATAAAATAACACGATGATAGTAATTCTTCGCCACTGTTTTCAGGGGCATCCGTGGACGTTATTATATGCAGACGATATCATGCTAGCTAACGAGAGACGTGAAGGTCTCAAATAGCAAGTAAAGGAGTGGAAAATGCATTTTTACAAATTTGGTGTGAAAGTAAATCCGATGAAGACGGAGTACCTAGAATGATGTGACCAAACTGATGGTACGACACTGTATGTGGAGTTCAATTCAATAAAGCGACGCAATTCAAAACCTAGTGACTTCCATCACCTCGCAGTGCAGTACGACTCCCCGTTGTCAAGGAAACAGTCAGTGGCGCATGGATGAAATGGCACCATTTACTGGCGCCCTATGCGATAACAAAGTTCCATTACATCTAAAATCTAAAGTCTACCCCACAGTGATCAGAACGGTGGCTCTTCATAGAGCTGAAGGCTGGCCTACAACAGGTACTTCATGTAATGGAAATGAAGATGCTGCAGTAATCCAATGGCTTGACTCGACGAGACCTTATCAGGAACGAACGATGTTGTGCGGAAAAAGTTCTAGGTTGCCCCAGTCACAGAGAAAATGGCTCAATCATGCCAGCGATGGTATGGAAACTTCACTTGCAAAGACCCCCTTCAAATGAACGTGGAGGGTCGCCGACCACGAGAGCGACCTCAAACACGCCCGCTGGACCAGGTGAGAGATGCCGTGTGGCTCACATAACTTAACACTCGGAACGCTATGGATCGATTGAAGTGGAGGAAACGCATCAAGAAGACGGACATAAAAGGGGAATCCAAATGATTATGATGGCGAGGATTGTTGGTGTTTAAATGGGCCTAACATTTAGACCACCAGCGTCTAATGGTACGAAATATAATATCAATTTAAAATTCCAAAATTCATCCACTGACTAGAATTCAAAACATGATGACAATGAACAATGATTATGAACTTAAAACTATCACTGGATCCGACCCTCATTGCCCCATTTTTGCAGAAACTAACTTAAAACAATGGTATATACTGACAAAGGAGCTGCTTCTAAAGCACAATCCTGAATCGATGATACTTTTAGACTAAAGGGGTCCAAAAATACAGGTCAACGGCCCCTCATAATAGTACTTATCGCTAGGAAAGTAAGAACCACGATATTTCTCAAGTTGCGGTACCAATCAAAAGTAGCGTAGACTCACTGTGTTCCTCACATACTGGTATTAATCACAGGGACCCGTACTATCCCGTGGTGTTCCTCAGAACGCAGACTCATGACGTCCATAATCAAATGCTGAAACACCCCAGCGAGGACAGCTCCTTTTCTTATCTCCTTGGGGGGTTCCAACCGAACGTGGGCAAAGGGGAGCCTCCGTCATAGTGGTGGATACTATATAAGGTTACTGCAAACCCATAGCGATCACCCGCAGATCCACGGTGTTCCTCGTGTGATGGTATTAATCACACGTAATCTAACGGTTCAAAATTCAACATGCCTTGGTCGCCCCTTTTAGTACCCTCTTACGATAGACAGGGAATATAATGTGCGTATTTTTCGTCTGAATCCCCCACCCACAGGGATGTGACAATCCAATGATGATGATGATCAAGAAGAAGAAGAAGATGATATTTGGCTTATGGAACTCCATTTTGCAATATCATAATTGTTTTATCCCCAAATTAATAATCATAATCTCTTAGTTCGTGAAACATTAGAAAAATGCAGTTGTATATCTAACATGTCCCGACAATCGCTATCTCCAAATATTCACGCGTCCCTTTATTGATTAGTTTCAGTGATTACCAGTAATAACCCTCCGGATCCCAGAATACGTGCTCAGAACTCACAGCGGTAGCATTTACTGGCTTATTTACCATTAAGGCCCCGGATGTTTAGGCAATAATAGATCAGAATGCAAACTAACTTGGTTATTAGGAACTTTCTTCCAGTCCACTCTTGTCCAATGTAGCGGGAGTAACATAACTTCTACCCCCTAGCTCCTAATGTTTATGCAAACCTAAAAGCAAAGCTGTTATCCGCCCAAGGGTATACCAATAATTCGCTTCAGTGTGTTTGCATTCTAAATAACCTTTAAAAAATAGTTGTTCAAGGAAAAGTAAATGGTATTAGGCCGCGTGGAAGAGTTCCCAGAATATTGAGAGATCAGATCAAAGACACAACTCACACACCTCTTGGTGTGACCATCTGGAAAGCAGAGAACCGTAGACAATGGCGACTGCGTCAAGTAGTAAAAGTAAGCATGAGATCGCGGTACTCAGACATGAGTTATGCGACTGAGAATAATAATAATAATGTTATTGGGTTTACGTCCCGCTAACTACTTTTACTGATTTCAGAGGCGCCGAGGTGCCAGAATTAATTCCCGCAGGAGTTCGTTTATGAGCCAGTAAATCTACCGACACGAGGCTGACGTATTCGAGCACCTTCAAATACCACCGGACTGAGCTAGGATCGAAACTGCTAAGTTGGGGTCAGAAGGCCAGCGCCTCAACAGTCTGAGCCACCCAGCTCGGCAAGAAGAAGAAAAATGTGGTGTGTATTCTAACCCATAAAAGCTTAAACATCCGCGCCCTATTCACAACTATACAATACAACGGTGCAAGAACGAAACCAAGTCCCCATGGTACAGCCGTAAAGAGCCTTGACCTTCCAAGTGACCACTGCTCAGCCATAGGCCTGCAGATTACCAGGTGACGCGTGACTAATAAACATGGCAATTGTTCTCAGCTTTTTAGACTGGGGGTGCTCTCTCATTGTCGGATAACTCCTGAGCTGTCCTAGGGTAGGCTGAATGGACCCCGAGCCAGTTACCAGATACCCAAATCAAAAGTTTTGATATAGTCATTAATCGAACCCAGCATCTACGGGTAAGGGGTAGGCTCACTAACGCTAAACAGCAGGGTCACAGCGTAAATTAATAAATGAAATCTCAAGAATGTTTTCTTTAAAACACGTGAAAATAAAGCTAACCGTTTCTAAAGTATCTTCAAAAACCATTATAGTCCGCCGAGCTGAGTGGATCAGTCGATAGAGCGCTAGCCTTCTAAACTCAAGTTAGCAGGACTAGCACACAAAAGAACAACCGCGGGACAAAATTCTGGCACCTTGGCGTCCCCGTGAACAGTGACAGTAGTTAGTGAGACGTAAACCTAATTATTATCCTTTCTTCTTTTCTTCGTTTTAGCCATCTGAGGACCACCTTAATTCGTATCTGCTTAGTTTCTTCTGTCTTTCTCCTTGTCCAATAGTATTTCATTGCCATACTTGGCAACCTCCTCCACCCTCCTGGCCATGATGATTTTGTACTGGGCCTAGTTCTGTCCTGAAAACATGTGCAAGTCTAAATGTTTCATATAAAATCCACTCTGTTGTATATCTGTGGTTCATGTATTTACATTTCTTCAAGATCCCTTTGTACCTCTTGGATCCAGCTTACTTTGGTTCTCTTCTTCACAAGAAACGGTATTATTATTATTATTATTATTATTATTATTATTATTATTATTATTATTTACATTCCTCTCTGAAGTCCCCTTCCCTACCTGAATATCGTAACGCCGGTTAGTTCTTCATCTAAGTTTACAAAATCGCATAATATACGCAGACCTTCATAAAAGTATGCTTTGTCATTCACACATGACACTTGAGCAAACAAACAAAAAAAAAACAAGCAAACACAAAGTTATAAATTCAATCTCTTCAATATTAAGAGCCCCGTAGAACATAATTCCTTTACATGCTAATAAGTAGACCCCGAAATTTTAGATAGTAATAGGTTAGAATGCGCACTAATCTAGTTATTAGGAAGAGTCGTTTAGCCCGCTTTTCCGTAATGTAGCGAGAGGAACATCAATTTTAGGGGTTCTGATGTGCCATGCCTCTACAATTATGCAAAACTCATAGCATAAACGTTGCGGAGGATAGCGTATAGTTGTTACTTGCTTGTAGCGACAGTAACATAAATTCTACGGGTTGTAATGGACCGTACGCCTATGTTTATGCAAAACTCATAGCATAACCGTTGTGCAGGATAGGTTATAGTTGTTACTCGCTTGTAGCGAGAGCAACATAAATTCTAGGGGTTCTAATGGACCGTACGCCTATGTTTATGCAAAACGCATAGCAGAACTGTCGTGCAGATTACACTATACTTTTACTCGCTATAGTAAGTTTACATTCTAACCTAATACTGACTCAAAACCCGGACTACGATAAATCAACCTACATGAGGCTGCCGCATTTGAGCACCTCCAAACACCATCGGGCTGAGTCGCGATCGAGTCCACCAACTCAAGCAGAGACGTTAAGCATTCCTCCACGATCTGAACCACCCAGTTTCTGAATGTTAATCAGGAGCTTAGGGGCATGATTGTTCAGATAACATTTTCAACCCGAAACCGAACGAGATTCAAATTTCGGCAGTCCAGATCGACAGCAATAATCACACAATATGCATTATCATTATTATGAATAATATTATTATCCAGCACAATAAGTATTATAGACATCAGTTAGAAATCAGAAAATATTTACTCAATATAAAAACAAATGTATAAGCGACACGAGCAGTACTATTTTGACTTACCGGTCATGCCGATGTATCTGTCTCTCTTTCACTGGAGGAGTGATGAATCGACGAGCCGTCAGCAGGTAATACACGTGTTCACAAACTAGCTAAGTTCACATCCAATTCGCACAATTTCACGAATCACACGCAAGTCATCAAGGGTTTTGTTTATTTCCTTTGTAATTATTTTTTCTTAAACTGAGGAATAAGGGGACAAAGTCAGCACGCTTTTCACCTATCCCAAACTTACCGTACTAAAATGAATGTTAAAAATTCTTCTAAATGTCACCGACGATATACTTTTGTTATCACAAAGTTTGCATAGATTTTGTTACTATTATTAATATCCCAATTTGTCCTGCAATATATTTTATACTTTACTGCCCATGAAACGTCTTATGTGTCTTTTCTACTTATTTCCTTGTTTGTTCTGCAATCACACTGAAACACTGCTCCGTGTAATGCCATTAGCTCTGCCGGTGATTGGACCCAGGTGTATAGTACACTAACTTTCCAATTCAAAGAAGTCGACTCGTTATCTGTCACATAAGTTTAATCGTTCAACTATACACCATAGGAATTTAAAAAAACGATATTGTCAAAACTTATTCTTCTAAATATATTAACATATCACGCCAAGATGTAATTAATTAAGCAGGCACTAATCGGGAAAACGTATGTTATAATTCGATGGTAAGAAAATAGACTAGCAAAATTTCAAAAGGAAATATTGTCATTGAGTAATATAGAGCAGTCTCGTTGGAAGCATTGTATACAATTATCAGAAAGCGATTTGCAAAGTAGCTTCATGTTCTACACAGGGAATCTAATACACGCATTTGTAATTCAAATTTTAGTCCCCAATTACGCACGTGAATTGATAACAAATATTGCTGCAAAGCAATACTTACGTACGCAAATTCTACACAAACGTAACGAACCTCTTTATCATTATGCTTTCTGAAAACAAGGCAATGATTATTCCAATAATTAAATATTCTTGTTCGTTCAAACTGAACAGAGAATTTTGTACAAAAAATTATTTGCAAATATATGTTCAATTTTGGAAGGAAATATATGTAAACAAAATTAATTAATTTTATTTGAAGACCTTTCCTGTCTCTAAGAATAAAATATTGACTCTTACGCTGAGATATTAAGAATCAACCTCAGTAATTCAGAGTGTTCAAAGTAAACGTAATATGTCAATCAAAATTGTGTTGTAACCTCCTTGAAAATTTGTGATTGATTTTGGCAGGAGCTTTCCGTAAACAAAATTGTTTTGAAAAAATATCCTGCTTATAAGAACTAAATATTTACTCTCACAGAAAACCCAATATTAGAGTTTGCTGAACACAAACAAATTTTGTTTACTGAAGCCCATATTGAGGTGAAAATTTGTAATTATCACACTTTGTTTGCTCTGTTAATCAAAGTTGTGTCCACGTTCAGATATTCATCACACGCACAGGCGAAGCTAAGTTCCAATCCTCACTCAAATCTATTTTAAAATCTTATACACAACTGTAAGTTTTAAAGTTAATTATTTCATCCGAAATGCCCAAGAAACTGAAATATTTATCACACAGTGAATCACGTTGTTTTGCTTGACACAGTGTTTTTCTCTACTTCTGGCAGTGAACTGAGTCGCACGATCCGAGTTCCGAAAGTAGGACCATGTCTCCCTCTCTGTCACAAACACATACACAAGCCTGTCTTGGGTTCGAGTCCAGTGCACAGTCCTCCTCCACAATGTCACGCGCGCGTCTCTCTCGACTGACTGCAACCAAAGGGTGCATACACGGGCTCAAGGGGGGGATCGATAGCGTGCAGTGCGCATGACTGCTGCTACTGGCGCCTTGACGCTCGCTACAGAGATGCTGGCTCTGTGGGGTACCCCAGGTGTTTTGCATGCTGCAAGGACTCCCTCGCCTGCTGCCAAATAATGGTGTCCCTCAGCGACGTCCTATCAATTCTGCCCCTTCCCCGTTCCGAGATAGACAAGGATATCAGCTTCCGTTCATACGTAACTTACAATTCCAGCTTTATCAAAGAACATATGAACTAACATATGTCGACTCCTATTCACAATAGAATAACAAAATTTCCATCACATAAATGTAAAATTGTATTAACCGTTATTGTACATTTTTAAGATCCCAATGCTGTTAGTTGACCAACAATTGATGTTTTCAGAAATCTGAGTTTCTTCGATATTCAGGTGCTCTTTTCTCTTCAATTATTTGATATATAATTATGATTTTTATCGATATAAGATCTCGAAACCTCTCACAATGTAGTAAACAAAAGTTTATATTATTTAAATTGAAACTATTTCGAATATTTAAATTAATGTCATCAAACCTTCACCCAAAATAAATGAGGTAAATAGAAACATTTATTTTCCTATATATTAAATCATTTTTAATTATTATTTTTGTTTGTAGATCTCATATATTACATCCAATCTAAAGGTTTAGAACATGTAGATTTGTAATATTATGAATGCAACATTAATTGCAGCCAATGGCCGTTTTGGATAAATAATTACACATAATATTACAATTCTAGCATAGCAGAGAAATAATACAATATTAAATGACACATTCTAACAGTCCTAAGAACAGACATTCTTGCAGGATTCACACCGGAGTTTGCAGTACATGCGTGGTATCGTTCACAAAGATTTCCACAACGATCACATGCACAGTCCGGTCCTGGCTAATGGAACCGTTTCGTTTCACACAGTTTATAATGAAAACCATGGACGGAGAACCTAGTGTCTATATGCCCTACGCTGTGTCCTTTGCGCATTCAATCTTTATAAACCGTTGCATCAGTGCCGTAAACGTCTCTCCATGTGTTCTTCTTCTTTAATTGTAGTTCCTGAAATAGTTGTTCGTATCCGGGAGTGGACTGTAGAAGCATTTGGAGACGAAGTAACTCTATGTATAATGGTTCCCTTGTAAGCTCGTAGGCCAGTTGTGAAAGAGTAATTTATAATCGTGTGATAATACTGTACGTAAAGAGTAGCTTGCGTGAAAAGAAATTAATTTTACGTATTTTCAAAAAATCCATAGCAAGTGAACTAACTATATTATGTGTTTAAAATTTATAGTAACGGATAAGAAAATTTTACGTGTAGGTTCTGAAAATTTCATTAGACTCTTATGAAGAGGAGCCCAGCGGTATTAGCTAGAATTGTACCCAAAGCAGGCGGCAAAATAACAGCAGTTACTTCCCTTCTGTTCTTAGACTATCAAGTTCGATTCCCAAGCAAACCATTGATTTTATGTAATATAAAAGATAGGGCCAGCAATAATAGTTACCTACACCTTCGTCAACTCTGATCAAAAATTCCAGCTGTCTTATTACCTCCAAACCGAACTGTTCTGCGTTCATAGGGTGGAAGTTCCCTATGAGGATCACTAAGTACCTAGGTATTAATATAACGAAAGATCTTCATTGGGGTATTCACATGAAACGGATTGTAAATAAAGGGTACAGATCTCTGCACATGGTTATGAGGTGAGGGAGTTTAGGGGTTGTAGTAAGGATGTAAAGGAGAGGGCATGTAAGTCTCTGGTAAGACCCCAACTAGAGTATGGTTCCAGTGTAAGGGACCCTTACCAAGATTACTTGATACGAGAACAGGAAAAATCCAAAGAAAACCAGCTTGACAAAATAGTAGCGTTACGAAAATGTTGCAAAGTTTGAGCTCGGAAGACTTGGGGTAAAGGGCTCGAATAAGTGGTATGTTCCGAGCTGTCAGTGGAGAGATGGCATGGAATGATATTAGTAGGCGAGTAAGTTTGAGTGGTGTTTTTTAAAAGTAGGAAGGATAACAGTATAAAGTTGGAATTGAGGAAGACAAATTGGGGCAAATATTCGTTTATAGTAAAGGGAGTTAGGGATTGGAAAAAATTACCAAGGGAGATGTTCCATAAATTTCCAATTTCTTTGCAATCATTTAATATAACGCTAGGAAAACAACAGACAGATAATTTGTCATCTGGGCGACTGCCCTAAATGCAGATCAGTGGTGATTGATTGATTGATTGATTGATTGATTGATTGATTGATTGATTGATTGATTGATTGATTGATTGATTGATTGATTGATTGATTGATTGATTGATTGATTGATTGATTGATTGATTGATTGATTGATTGATTGATTGATTGATTGATTGATTGATTGATTGATTGATTGATTGATTGATTGATTGATTGATTGATTGATTGATTGATTGATTGATTGATTGATTGATTGATTGATTGATTGATTGATTGATTGATTGATTGATTGATTGATTGATCAACGTGTCATGGCATGTAGACAAAAGATGCAAAGCTTGCGGATAACGGGTAACGTCGGCATATAAAAGATATCTGCTGATACATTTTATTCCGGGCGAGTTGGCCGTGCTGTAAGGAGCGCACAGCTGTGAACTCGATCCGGGAGATAGTGGGTTTGAACCCCACTGTCGGCAGCCCTGAAGTAGGTTTTCCGTGGTTTCCCATTATCACACCAGGCAAATCCTGGGGCTGTACCTTAATTAAGGCCACGGCCCTTTCCTTCCCATTCCTAGCGTTTCCTGTCGCATCGTCGCCTTTTGACCTATCTGTGTCGGTGCGACGTATAGTAAATAGCAGAAAAAAGTATGCATTTGATATTTTCCCCAAAAATGAATTAAAATACATCCAGAGATCACTGAATACAGATCCGGTGGACCCTGCCATCTAAGAAAAGTAAAGCAAAGCAAAGCAAGGACATCCCATACAGGCCATGAAGGCCCTAGGAGGGGTTGAAGGTAAAGGCTTCCACTATCCGTAACCTCGGCACTTGATTGGGTACCGGGCGAGTTGGCCTTGCGCGTAGAGGCGCGCGGCTGTGAGCTTGCATCCGGGAGATAGTAGGTTCGAATCCCACTATCGGCAGCCCTGAAAATGGTTTTCCGTGGTTTCCCATTTTCACACCAGGCAAATGCTGGGGCTGTACGTTAATTAAGGCCACGGCCGCTTCCTTCCAACTCCTAGGTCTTCCCTGTCCTATCGTCGCCATAAGACCTATCTGTGTCGGTGCGACGTAAAGCAACTAGCAAAAAAAAAAAAAAAAAAAAAACTTGATTGGGTAGTGTGGTTAGCCTTACGCCCGGCCGTCTTTATCCCCAGAAATTAACCTGGTACTCATTTTTTTCTGTAGGCTGAGTTAACCTCAGGTCCATGTGCACCTCCGGAAGTTGAAATCCCGTTTCTTAAATTTTTCAACTTCCTGAAGGTGAATAGAACCCGCTTCATTTCGGGAAAGCTGAGCACCACTCTGCCATCTAGTGGAGTAAACTGGAACGTCTAAATTAACACCCTGGTGGCCTAAATGCCATCAAATTGAAATGATTGCACACGGTAGCCCAAGACATAAGATTTCGTTTCAGGCTCCGTGGCTACATAGTTAGCATGCTGAACTTTGGACTAGAGGCCCCTGAGTTCGATTCACAGCTGAGTCAGAGATTTCAATCTGGAATTGTTGATTGCTCTGTCCTGGGGACCAGTGTTTAGTGTTGGAGTCACGGGAACATAGAAGGTGCACCGGAGATGTTATGTCTTTTAATGAGCCTTCAGGCGATTTCGAAGTGGACTAGTGCAGATCTTTGGTGACATGTGCATCTGTGATAATTGGGTCGTGCGCTATTATTATTATTATTATTATTATTATTATTATTATTATTATTATTATTATTATTATTATTATTTTCTCCTCCGTTCTTTCCACTATTCCTTGATCATTGCACTGTGCATTATTCTTCTCACCTCAGACCTCTTCGTTCCTCGTTGGAATCCTTCAATTCTTAAAACTTCCTTTTTTAATCTCTCTTTGTATAGTTTCCTGTTCTTTTCTGAAACCTTTTTGACCTCATGTATCCAGATCGTTGTTGACTTTTCTCCCAATGGTACTTGAATATCTGTTTTGTCAATCTGCTATCATCCAATCTATAGATATGCCCAAAAAAATACGAATCTCCTTTTTTATTCTGCTACTTTCTGGTATATTTCCTTATTACTTCCTATTTTCCATTGTTCTGTTGTTCTCATTCGTCCTAAGATTTTTCTTTCTATTACTTACAGTTTATTTAACTATAGTTACAAACTAGACACTCACTTGCGTAAAGACAATCCGGTTTCACCAATGTATTGCAGTGCCTTATTTTACGATTTTTACATATTAAACATTTCTTCTTGTAAAAATTTTTACTGATGCCATATACTCTTTCCATCTTGTGTAACATTTCTTCTAAAGCAGATTTTTCTGTACCATTCCCCTCAATTATTTCTCTCAAGTATTTGAATTTCTTTACATTTTCTATTCTGACAATATGTGTTGCAAACGTTTGGAGCGTTTTTATCTCTGTATTTCTTTTAAGGAGCGCGTCTGAATTTATTTAGCACAACGTTTCTTCTTGTCTTGCCAAAATCTCTTCATCCTTGCGCTATGCTTCTTTTTTGCGTTCTTCCGTCCATCCTGTAACTTGTCTTCTAGGTTGATCAGCAAATTAGTGTTTGTTTATGAACTTTCTGACTTTTTCTGTCCTGAAAGATTTCTTCATTTATACCATTTTCGTGAAGATCTTTGGTTATTTCTGTAAGCCACTTGTGATTTTCTGGGGATACTGCAAGATTTAGTATTTCTTTGTTAGCCTATTGTTATCCATCCCTATCAGATGACCATAGAATTTTAATCTTCTTTTTCTAATGGGTCTGTGATTTTTCTATTACTTGATAGATTTATGGCGATTTCCTTTTCATCAAAACACTATTTTCGCATTTAGGTCCTAGAATTTTCCTGAGAATTTTCCTCTCTTGCATCTCGATGTTTTTATTTGTGAGCTTCCATCAATTATCACAGTTACTGATGCATAAAGGGCTTTTTGTTTGACAACTGTTCTCTAGTGTCGTAATTTTGCGTTTTAGGATATCGACTTTTTGTTGTATCCGCTCCAGACAATTTGATATGGTTTTTGTTACTTTGTAATTCTTTCTCTGTTTGCTTGCTGAGTTATCCCATTTGCTTGTATAATTTCACCTAGATATTTGAATTTATCTACTTGAGACATTTTCCCATATCTAGTGATTAAATCCATATTTTGTACCTTCCATATACTTTGACTTTGCATATGAAATTTGCAGAGTTGTTCTTGCCGCTATTTCATGATGTTTTTCTACGGACTGGAATGTTTCTGGTTTGTTGTTGGAAAGGATTGTCAACTGATCTGCAAAGGAGAGGCAACCAAGGTGAATTTTGTTTTAGAGAAGTCTACCAATACTGATTCCTTTAGTTTCACTTTTCCATTCTCGAAACACTTTTTCCAGAACCAGATTGAATAGTAGTGGTGATAAACCCTTCGCTGTTGTGCCTGCTCGAGTTTCCTTGATCAGTTCCTTTTTTCCTCGGCTTGAAATTCTTCAAGTATGTCTATTATTTTTATTATTATTATTATTATTATTATTATTATTATTATTATTATTATTATTACCACGAAAATTTGGCGACCAACGTGGAAACACTTTCCAATTTTCCATTTCCCCTATTGAAGTTGCCGTATCGTGGATATAAATCATTGTCGGATGTTCCACGTTTCCCTTCCATCATTCCCTTCATTTTCAGTTGTATCAGACTCTGTATTTCATTACAAAAAAGGTGACCGAAATAAGCTGCTCCCCTGCGCTTTGTGAGGATCATGACTTTTTACGGTTTCCTGGCTCGACGGAGTAACTCCTCGTTGGTGATGTGGTCTACTCGTGGAAGTCTAAACATTTCGATGCAGTCACATTTCAGAGCCCAGCTGTCGGTTCGTTGAGAAGCACGTTAGTGTCCATACTTTGATACCATACAGCAGCAGTGGTAACGTAACACTCCACGACACAACAAACGAGTTTATAACTTAAGGTCATGAAAGCACACAAGATATTTTAATTTGAGAAACATACATCCGATCGCACAACGGCCCTGCTAAGAAATTTGCAAAAACATTAGTGTTACGGCCTATTAGAACCCCTAGAACTTATATTACTGTACGTACATTCCCGAACAACGGGCTAGCTGACGCTTCCCAGTAGTCAAATTATTTTGCATTCTAACCTCTTACTGCCTAAATATTCAATTCCTAATTATGAGGGTATTTAGGGCTGTCGTCAACATGGCAGATTCCATATTGAGTGTTTAGATAGTCTTGTCTTCCCTTTCTTGAATTCCGATTATATCGTATCGCGATTGACCTACCTAAGGCATTTGATAGGATGGATTATGGGAGACTACTGGCAAAATATAGTGTACGGTAACTGGACTACACAAAAGGGTGACTAAATGAGTGCCTATATTTCTAGAAAATAGATCTCAGAGAATTAGAGTAGACGAAGACTTATCTGACTCTGTAATAATTAAGGGGGGCATTATTCAGGGCAGTATTATTGGAGCTTTATGTTTTCATATATATAAATTATATGGGTAAAGAAGTGTAATCAGAGATAAGGCTTTTGTTATTGTGTATAGAGTCATAAATAATTTGCGAGAAACTGCAAAATGACCTCGATAATGTTGTGAGATGGACAGCAGGCAATGGTATGTTGATAAACGGGGTTAAAAGCCAGGTTACGAGTTTCACAAATAGAAAAAGTCCTCTCAGTTTTAATTACTGCGTTGATGAAGTGAAAGTTCTTTAGGGGAATAATTGTAAGTACCTATTTGTCTTCATTGGGGTAATCATATAAATGAGATTTTAAATGATTATATTTAGGGGTTATAATAAGTGTGTAAAGGAGAGGGCATATAAGTCTCTGGTAACACCCCAACTAGGGTATGGTTCCAGTGTAGGGACGCTGACCAAGATTACTTGATACAAGAACTGGAAAAAATCCAAAGTAAAGCAGCTCGATTTGTCCTGGGTGATTTCCAACAAAAAAATATATTGTTACAAAAATGTTGCCAAGTTTGGGCTGGGAAGACTTGAGAGAAAGGAGACGAGCTGGTCGACTAAGTGGTATGTTCCGAGCTGTCAGTGGAGAGATGGCGTGTAATGACAATATGAATAAAGTTGGAATTCAAGAAGACAAATTGCGGCAAATATTCTTTTATAGGAAGGGGGCTTAGGAATTGGAATAACTTAGCAAGGGAGATGTTCAATAAGTTTCCAATTTCTTTTCAATCATTTAAGAAATTGCTAGGAAAACATGAGATACGGTACCTGCCACCTGGGCGGCTGCTCTGAATGCAAATCAGTAGTAACTGATTTGATGCTTGTTGTTTAAAAGGGCCTAAAATCTAGGTAATCGGCCCCTTATGGTACGAAATGAGATGAAATGCATTGACAATTAAAAATTCCAAAATTCATCCACTGACCAGCATTCAAAACGTGATTATGGAGAATGAATGGATGAATATGAATTTTAAACAATCAGTGGATCCGATCCGCAATGCCCAGAAACTATATTACTGACCAAGGGACTGCTTACAAAGCACAATCCTTAATTGTGATAATGCTTGTTTTCTAAAGGGGTTCAAAATCCAGGTCAACGGAACCTCATAATGGTACTTATAGCTAGTAATCGAGAACCATGCTATTTCTACCAAGTTGCGGTACTAATTGAAAGTAGCGGAAATTCACGGTGTTCCCAACATTATGGTACTACTCACAAGTATTGTACGTCACACAGGTAACACAGACCATTGGTGTTTCTCACCTTGCGGCGCCATTCGTGGGCAACGCAAATTCATGGTGTACCTCACATAGGTTTACTAATCACACGAACTCGTACTATCCAGTGGTGTTCCTCACAGATGGGTTACAAATCACAGGCAATGCAGACCACTGGTGTCGCTGATATAGTGATACTAATCACAGGTACTGGAAACCCACAGTGAACCGCTCTCTGCTGCTACTAATCGCGAACCTGTTGTGTACCTAACATGGTGGTACTACTCGCAAGTACAGGCGACCCATAGTGTTTCATGGTTCTAACTGAATCATCACTTTGTCGCCCCTTTCAGTCGCCTTTACCACAGGCAGGGAATACCATGAATGTATTCTTCGTCTGCATCCCCCACCCACAGGAGGTAGTGATTGATTAGTAATTCGTTTGTTGATATTTCATGATCTTTCCTACTTTTAAAAATTCTTCTCAAACTTATTCACCATTCCACGTCATCTCTTCACTGTCAGCTTGGAACATACCACTTAGCCAAACAGCTCGTCTCCTTTTTTTCAAAGTTTGCAACATTTTCGTAACACTATTCTTGAGTCGGAAAATATCCAAAACGAATCGTGCTACATTCCTTTGGATATTTTCCCAGTTCTCGAATCAAGTAATCTAATCCGGGTGAGGGTTCCTTTACACAAGAGCCATTCTCTAACTGCGGTCTTACCAGTGACTAATACTGCCTCAGCTTTACAACCTTAACACAACCTCCAAATAAACGCGTATCTTTACGTAGCCTCAGTCAAACTCGAACCAGCCGTCAGATAGAGTTGGAGGCACCCGGGTAGGAGGCAAGTGGAGCTGGAAAAAATGTCTACTGAAATCGTCTCTATCAAGACAGGGCGTAGTACAGTGCCATGGCATCTACATTTCGGGTCCTGGAATCTGTGCTAGTTCTTTACGATGTGTGCTGTGACAACTTTTGCGTATAATTTGCCTTATGTTAAAAACCTGAAATAAATTTTATCAAAAGAAAAGGAAACGTCCACAGCCCGTCAGGCAAGCAACTCGATGTTGAAAACATCCTAGGGATATGAGCTACGAATATTAGGAAAATATAATAAGTTGAGCCCGGATTTTTATGCATTAACAGGTTAGAATGCAGACTTACTGAAGGGAGTAGCAAGTATAGTCTACCTTCATGACGATTATGCTATGGGCTTTGCATAAGCATGAGGGGTACGGCCCATCAGAACCCCTATAATTTATGTTACTTTTGCTACATTATAGAAGAGCGGGTGGCCGACACTTCCTACTAACCAAATTAGTTTGCAATCTAACCTGTTACTGCATAAAAATCCAGGCTTTAATAATACGGTATAAGAATATATTCTTTATGTATTCCTGAATATTACAATCCGTTCCTTAATCATCGTTATCCGGTCGATTAGATTAGCAGCTTGACTTTCTCTACCACTAAGAGCGCTAATGTGAGCCAATGCAGAGTTTCACTTAAGAACCACTACGAGCGCTAACGTAAGTCAATGCAGAGTTTCACTCAAGCACTTATAACTACATTCCTCACGAACATTTTAAAAATCAAAAAACCGAACCAAGAAACGCATTACAGAAAGAATTGCTTAAATTATTTTGGCCAGGATTTGAATTTAAAAAAAGAAAACGCTATTTTGCTTTACGTCGCAACGACGCAGATAGGTCTTATGGCGATGATGGGATAGGAAAGGCCTAGGAATGGGGAGGAAGCAGCCGGGGCCTTAATTAAGGTACAGACCCAGCATTTGCCTGGTGTGAAAATGGGAAATCACGGAAAACCACCGTCAGGGCTGCCGAAAGTGGGATCCGAACCCACTATCTCCCGAATGCAAGATCACAGCTGCGCGCTTCTAACCGCACGGCCAACTCGCCCGGTAAATAGAAAGCGATTAAAGAAACAAGCCATTTCTGGGTGCTTTTCCGGAACTGTATTTTGGTCGGAAGTGATTTTTTATTTTGTTTATTTGATAGAGACACAAATTGAAACCTTTCGGGCCATTTAACCCTCCAATTTTTTTCACAATTCAGGAAATTGCTTAATGTTACGTTTTTCGTAGTATGGGACCCTCTAGTTTGTTAAGAAATGTATTCAGCATTAAAATGTCTAATGCCATTGATCGTCGATCCTATCCATGCCACAATAATGACGATACAAACACCCCATGTCACCCACCCTCCCACTACAGAAACACGCTCATAAATTCAAAACAATTACGTATAATCTAATTCAAGCAACAGTGCGTTGTTCATCCAACCAAAATATTGTCGTCGCTCTTTCCGATTGGTTTTATTAATAATTTATCATCATTTAATAAGATATAATGTGTGAATGTCACATCAGCAGTAGTACGAACCTTAATTTATTATTCATCATGCTGTATGGCACAATATTTTAACATTAATTAATAAACAATATTTGGTCAAAACAATTCGGCACGGCTAATTATTTTTCAATTATTCGAACGGATTCAGCGAGAAACGAATATGAATTCGCTTCCATTCTCGTTAATAATTTAAACCCTCTGTAAGCTTCATGTGATGACCCCGAATGGCTAAAATGTGCTTCCATTCTCACTAAGAGAATTCAAACACTAAAAACGAGATATGTTCCAACATTTAGATCGCTATTCTGCAAAATAAATTAGAAATGCTAGATTGTACAATGGTGGTAACGCGGAAGGCAGCTCAGACAGTGTGTGACAGCTAGTGCCCGGACTTTTAGGCAGGTTAGAATGCAACTTACTGAAGCGGGTAACAAGCGTATAGTCTATTTGCACAACGATTATGCTATGAGTTTTGCATAATCATAGGGGTACGGCCCAAAAGAACGCGTAGAATTAATGTTACTCTTGCTGCATAAAGGAAGAACGAGTTAGACGACATTTCGTACTGACCAAATTTGTTTGCAATCAAACCTATTACTGCCTCAAAATTTGAGCTCTAATGATAGCAATGAGCTGCTCCTCCTTCTAATTGTCATTTTTAGGAAACACTCCGCTTATACAAACTCGGAATTACTAATTACGTTATTGCTATCTTTATAGTATCCTACAATCTCTTCCATATCCCCAGCAGTTAAATTCAGAGGCTGTATTACGGTGTACTTTTATAGTTAGTCACTTCGAGCAACTAGTAATTGTTGCTGACGATGATTCGGGTCATCAAGTGTAAAGATAGATTTGATACAGCCCTTCTATCTCAACCCATCATCCGCAAATCTTCCAATTTCTAAGTAACTGATGCATTCTACACCTACTTCAATTTGTTTGTCGTATTCCACCCTCTATACTTTCCTCATGAAGTGACAAATGACTGAGCTACTCAAGATGTCTATTCTTATGACGAAAATTGACCAAATCACGCTCTCAAAAACCCGTTTCATTGGCTACCCATCTCACCTCCATCGTTGATCCGTAACATTTTTTTAATCTCTTTCCATCTCTGCTTGTTTTTGTACACGTTTCACTTCCATACAATACCAAGCTCTACACAGAAGTCTTCAAAAACAACGTTTCCATCTCCATGTTGGAATCAGAACTCTTATTTTCTTAATAAATTCCTTCCTTGCTTGTGCTAGTCTGCATTTTATATCCTCCATACTTCTATTGGCGACAGGTGTTTGGTACTTGAGTAACACTATTCATATACTTTCTTTCAGGCAGAACTTCGTATTCTCATATTTCTTGCAATACCCGACTTTATCACAATCCATTCTAATATTTTCGTTCGTTCGTTCGTTCGTTCGTTCGTTCGTTCGTTCGTTCGTTCGTTCGTTCGTTCGTTCGTTCGTTCGTTCGTTCGTTCGTTCGTTCGTTCGTTCGTTCGTTCGTTCGTTCGTTCGTTCGTTCGTTCGTTCGTTCGTTCGTTCGTTCGTTCGTTCGTTCGTTCGTTCGTTCGTTCGTTCGTTCGTTCGTTCGTTCGTTCGTTCGTTCGTTCGTTCGTTCGTTCGTTCGTTCGTTCGTTCGTTCGTTCGTTCGTTCGTTCGTTCGTTCGTTCGTTCGTTCGTTCGTTCGTTCGTTCGTTCGTTCGTTCGTTCGTTCGTTCGTTCGTTCGTTCGTTCGTTCGTTCGTTCGTTCGTTCGTTCGTTCGTTCGTTCGTTCGTTATCGCCTTTATTGCCTGTATCGCCTGTATCGCCTTTATCGCAACAGGGGTGGTGAATAGAATTTAGCGAACTCGCTCAATAAGATTAGGATCTGGTGTACTACTGCGCAGAACTCCTTCACAATTTTCTTCACAATGTTTTGCCCACTTGAGAAGAGCGATTGAACGTATTTAGAAGATTTGCTTTCTTCTCTTCACAGAATCTCTTCATCACCTCGCAGTGACTTTTCTTCCGTTCTTCCATCAATGCAGTGGTGGTTCTCATTTGATTTTTCAGCAATATGATATTGATTCCCTGAGGGTCTTTTTCAATATAGATTATCCAATTATTCTTCACTTATAGTAAGGAGGCGTCATTAAATATCCTTTCAACTCGCGATCGTTCGCGCTGTTAGGAAGAATCTAACAATGGTATATTTTTAGTAATAACTGGTGTTTTTATGTAACCACATCCTTGATGTGTTAGATATGCTTTCTTTGTCCTCTATGTCAGCGTGGGTTATTGGTTCAAGACGCAACAGGAATTTATTAGACTGTCAGCGGGCAAATTTCTGAACATCCGCACGGCTCGTTAGATAATATCTACCGCGGGAGGGATGACGTCAGGATCCGCGCACTCTGCTAAGATTGCAACAATCACAGTCTGGCGTCAGTTGAAGTTAGTCTATGCTGTGTAAAATGAGTTTTAGTTTTTCCAAATGGGTGTGAAATAGTTTATCAGTATGGCTGTGTTTTATTGACTGTAAATTATTCTTTTTTTGCGAGTTGCTTTATATCGTACCGACACGGATAGGTCTTATGACGACGATGGGATAGAAAATGCCTAGAAAATGGAAGGAAGCGGCCGTGGCCTTAATTAAGGTACAGCCCAGCATTTTCCTGGTGCAAAAATAGGAAACCACGGAAAACCATCTTCAGTGCTGCCGACTGTGAGATTCAAACCCACTATCTCCCGGTTGCAAGCTCACAGCCGCGCGCCTGTGTCTGATAGGTAATTCTATATAATTGTATTTCAAATGATTTGTTGTTTCCATCCTTACATAATGACAATGATTATGATGATGGCGACCAGGGGCGTACTCAGAATATAATTTAGGAGCACGAAAGATCTAAGTATAAACTGTCTTGCTCCAGGGCTACCCATAGGTCGGGAGGAGGAGATGACCAATCAGATATTTCAGGGGAATATATCCCTTTGTGTATGCCCCTTATGGCGAAAATAAGCAATGCAGCGGTGCCTTTCTCTCGTGTGTCACAGAGTTATGTTAGAAATAATCTTATATTGACGTGGTTAGGAAGTACATCCAAGAACGCTCCACACATTTGTTAATCTCGCTTAAACAAAAATAATTCCAATGGCACTATGTTAGATAAAATCTAACACGGGAGCCATGCAGGGCGTAACAAAATAATACGCGAGTGATCGCGGGTTAATAAGTCTTCTATTTTCCATTCTTTTAATATGGCCATAAAATTTCCATCGACCTTTTTTTAGTGTTTGATATTTTCTCAGAAGTCTCAAATGAGTTCAGGGCACCTCCTTGTCATTATATCTCCTTCTATACATACTGGGCCAAAGGATTTACCTTTCTTGTTTTTCTAAACTTTTAGTTAGTGATCTACCTCCAATGATCACGGTTTCTGATTCGTATAATGCTTCAGATTTAATTACCACATTATAGTGTTTTAATTTAGCGTTCCGAGATATTGATTTTTGTAGCACCTCTTCCACGTCATTCTATAGGAATTTTTTGTACTTCAAAATTTCTCCATTTGTTTCCTTCACGATTTAATCCGGATGGTTGGATGATTTCCCCTAAGTATTATTCCTACTATTATTATTTAAAAAGCAGCGCTTTTAAAAGGGTTTATCTGGCTATGATTTCAAATTTGTTACAGTATTTTGTTGTAGGGAGGTAAAATACATCTGAAATCTGAAAAGAATAACAATCTGTAATAAAAATTCTATGAATATCATTTAATTTAGTAATAAGAATTGGTACAACATGGCAACCGATGAAAGCAAAGTAGATTAATATGAATTACAAGGAAAACGGCTTCGTGTCAGTGTATAATTTTTTACCAAAAAGAACTTTCCTCGCAAAAATTTTTCGTGTAGTATCACACAATGTCATCTACTTTTAGTGTAGCTTTTTAAGCAAAAATCCCTGTGTTCGTTGTAGAAGCAGTGCTGTGTCGTTAGTTCTGCTCCAGCCGTGTGATTAATGCTCCCAGTATCCAACGTCACTCGTGTCGAGCGGGAGTGTGGCTGTCGCAGGAGAATGAGATGATGCAGATTACCCCTCTCACAACCAGCAAGCCCAGGATAAATACACTACCAGTTTTGGTCGACTAAATATAGAATTCTGCTGTCTGACACCACGGAAATGTCAGAAATTGCTACTCAAACTACCGAAGAATAATGGAGGAGTCAATTTGTATGGATGTATAGGCATTTTTAGGTTATAATTAGACATCGGACGTGTAAGCAACTGCGTATTTTGTTTGCAGATATGTAGACCTACAAAACCGACAAAGAAAAGCGTTTGAAGGTGAAATTAGACGAATTAAGTTTAATAATGCATATATTTCAAATGTCTGATTTATAGTGCATGTATCCGACTATTATTATGCATGTTTCAACATGTTTTACAAGTAGTCTTCAACAAAATGTAAAGTAATTAATGCCGTGAACACTTTCGCCAATGAAACTGTTGAAAGAGAACTGGCACTTATCAAGACACACTTGCAAATCAAAGCAGAATCAATCTTGAATTTAGAAATACGTTATGAAGAACGTGAAGCATGAAATGGAGGCTGTCCTAGTAAACCTCGAACTCCGTCTGCAAACAAAATATCGGGATGCCCTTAAACGTAATCCAAGCTACGACACCTTGGTAGCTATAAACAAATATTCTGCTGGTACTGATAATGAAGATCTACCACAATGTTTAACACCTACACTCGCACCCGAATTCAAGTCCTGTCACATCTGTTGATGTAGAGATAGTATTCTCCGCACTGAAGAAAGTTTTAACAAACATACGCCACAGATTTATACCACAAAACTTGAAGAAGTGTACTGTAAAGCAAATTGTGTACAGGAAAAAAAGGACTGTGTAGTAATGAACACACTGTGTCTTATCTAGGAGAAGTGTGCATGTTGTTTTAAGAGTCAACACTGATAGATTGATAGGTCTCACAAACTGTGCAAAGATCTTTTGTACTAATGGAACATCCACGAGCTGTAAGTAGTGTAATTTTCCTGCTCTTTTTCATTCAGCTGTTTAATCATGATAATGATTTTATGTATTGGTCTGCATGAACTGCGTGAGTCCAATAAAGGAAGTGAAAGGCCTGACGATGAGTGATACAGTACGAAGTCCGTCAATCACTTCAGTTGCAGAGGAGCAGTTGAGGAACGAGGTGGTGTTCGCTATAACCTACATGGATCTCCAGTTGCAGCAGCTCGCTTCAATTAGATTTTTTGTTATCACATGTGACGAGTCCTGGTTCCATCATCATGACCCAGAGACAAGACAGCAAAATGCCCAATGGAAACATTTTTCCAGTCCAAGTCACAAAAAGACCAAAGTTGAGGCGAGTGCTGGGAAAGTCATGCACCTTGTCTTTTTTTTATAAGCAGAGTATTGTGTACGATCATGAGGTGAAAAATAAACGGACTCTTGCTGCTCATTACTGCACTGTTCAAAAAAATTATGGTCGTACAGCATACCTTGAGACCTTAGCTACTCAGGGTATGTCAAATCGAAGTTATCCTCTATCTGTAGTCGTAGCCATGCATTAAACTGTCAGGTGACCCTTCAAAACAAAGTGAATAGCGGTGCGTCCGTGTGCCGTTGTGAAGTACATAGCCTACTGCGGTCATTTGAGCACATTGTACGTAAACCAGCACATCCAATAAGGCACCTTAAAGAGGTTCAAGTCGCAAGGGTTGTCACTTTGATCCACGAAGGATGGACTTTTCGTCGTGTTGCTGTGGATCTCAAGTTCTCTCGGTCAGTTATCCACGCCTCTACAGTAAGGCAGGCCAGTTCACAACGAGGGTTGGACAAGGTCGTGGACGCATAATAGCCCCACAGGATGACCGATATATGACCATCTGTGCGTTGCGGCTTCGTTCAGCAACTGCCAGCGAACAGCAACAAGACCTCAGGACTCACGGTGTCTGACCAGACAGTAAGGAACAGGTTAAGAGAGAAGTGTCCTTACCACCCAGACGTTCTGTTCGAGTGCCCCGTTTAAGGAAGCAACATCGCGCAGCTCGCCTTCTGTTTTCCCGTACCCACGTCAACTGGCACCTTCGCCAATGGAGACCTGTCTTGTTCACAGACGAGTTCATATTTCCCCTGACGCAGCGTTATGGATGTCAACGTGTATGGAGACACTGTGGTCAACAGTACATGCCAAATGTTGTCCAGGAAGACGACCAATTCGGAGAAGGTTCTGTGATGGTGTGGGGTGTCATCAGTACTGATGGCCGTACGAATCTTGTCGTCGTCCGTGGTAATCTTACCGCTGCGGGGTACATCGACCCGATACTGCTACAGCATGTGTTGGTTGCTGCATACGGTGTTGTCCCCGAATTCCTACTCATGCACGACAATGCCATGGTTCATGTATCGAGCATCACCAGAGCTGTCTTGCTGGACATTCAAGAGATGGAATGGCCAGCAGTGAGTCCCGACCTTAATTCCATCGAGCATGTGTGGGATAGGCTTGACAGAAGGCATCCTGTTCCACCACAGATTCTTCAAGACCTCGAATAGGCTCTCACTGAAGAATGAGACCTGATACCGCAACGTGACCTCCGTCGACTTATACGGAGCATGTCACGTCGGTGCCAAGCTGTGATAATATTCGTAGAGGACATACACCACACTGAAGCTCTCCAACTGTGATAGAAAACCACCCTGGAGGACTGTTATCACTTTGTTTTCGTCCCTATTTGTACATTTCTGTTTGTGTTCTGAAAACGAAAGCGAATCCATCGATGTACTTTTGTATACTTAAATAGTAAAGAATAAAGGTTTAGTTGGTAATATATCTGGGTGTGAGGTATTGCTTTGTGCAGCAGGGAATACGTTCAAAAATGTGTTCCCCTAATTTTTATGAACTGTGTATTATGAAGTGTTAAAAAGGCCACTCAAAAGAAAAATTGCAGGAAAAAGACCAAACTTTGCTCAAATGGGATGGATACCGCACCAGGACAACGCACCTGCGCATCAGGCAATCAAGACACAAGACACAATAAACAAATTGGACATTTAAGTGATGCCACATCCACCTTATTCACCGCACCTAGCACCATGCGACTTCTACCTATTTCCTGCAGTGAAAAAGGAACACCGGAGTCGCCATTTTCAAAGTCATACAGAAGTAAATAGTGCAATTTCGGGTATAATCAACATACTATCAATAATGCACATTGGGGAGTGTTTTGAACCGCAGACTGAGCACTAGAACAGTCGTATTGTGTCTGAGAGAGAATACTCTGAAGGTCTGTAACTGAATTTTAATAAATGCAGCCAGTATTTTCCTGTAATAAAATCATTACATTTATTTTTACACCCCCTCGTAGAATGAAAATAAGTGCATATATAAATGCATATTTCACCACTTTTTGTAGCATAGTTTTATGCTTATATTGGTGATATGTGTATGATAAGTATGATCTCCGGTTATAATGCAAACTTACTGAAACGAGTAACAAGTATACTCTACCTGCACAACAGTTCTGCTGTGAGGTTTGCGTAAACATTAGGAGCCCGGCCAATTAGACCCCTAGGAGTTATGTTACTCCGGCTCCATTACGGACCATCGTGCTGGACTACATTTTCTATTGGCCAATTCATTGCGCATTATAACCTATTACTGCCTAAACTACCGTCCACTATTCATTAACTGCATGGGAACGAAAAATCCACTACTAATGATGAAAGCGAATTCTGTGGGTTGAGACAATATTACACGAAAATTTGTACACTTAGAAAATTATTCTTCCACTGCCGGGTTTCAATTTGCAATCTTGATATCTGGACGCTGACACTATACCAATAATGCAAAGAGGAAGGTTGTGAGGTGATATCTAAGGAAAATGCTCAGCCAGAGGAAAGCAACGGGAAACTACAGAGTGATCCCCAAAGTCCTTTAACATTTGACGAGGCAATACTTTATACAATAGTGGAGATAGAGAGGTAATAACTGACACACATAATTGGCATGCCATGGGGTTTTATTGACACCAAAATAAAGTACACAAAATGAACGACAGATGACGCTGAACATCAGTAGGTCAGGTACAAATGGCCACACATTCTTGATGCCAGATGGGGTTTTACTGACACCAGCAACAAGTGCACAAACAGGCCAATAGATAGCGCTGGTCACCAACACGTCAGTGATGCCGTATGAGACGGTACGGTATAAAAAGAGCTGTCGTGAGAGCGGGCGTCAGATGAGTCTGCAATCGCGGCATGTTGACGTAAGGAGAAAAGGCGCTGTTAGTGAATCTTTATTTATTTTATTTTGGTATCAGTGAGACCCCATGTCATGCCAATCAGGTGTGTCAATTAATACCTCTCTAATTCCAATATCCCATGAAGTATTGTCTCATCGACTCGTAACGAACTTTTGGGTCACCCTGTACATGACGCCTCATTTCTCCAGTTCACCTCTTCAGTGAGGCCTAGGCTATCCATGACAGGTGATGGGAACCTAATCATCCTTCAGGCTGAAGAGCAAACATAAATAAAGTCTACTTACAGACACAAACAAGCGGCATGCAAGCAAGTTCGTCTTAGGCGAGTAACAAGCTGTGACTTTTCAGTGGTTCGTTAGCAAGTCTAGACCGGGCTCCAGACTGGTGACCTCACACAGCAACTCGCCATACATCACACACAGCCATTACGGCGCTTGTCCATTAAGCAAACTGAAATTTATCTCCAACACGCACTCAATCGGAGAAAGCTCTGATCGCTTTATCTCTATTTGTCTTCTCCATCACGTTATCTTCATTTTACGCTGTACTTTAGCTCGAGACCCTGTCTGTGTTAATCATGCCGAGAAATATTTCTTCACCTGTCCCTGTCGTAATCTTGACGTCAACGATTTTGATAACTTCCTATATCAATCTCACTAATCTTTACACATTGTTGGCAGACCAGAGTCTGTCCATTAACTCTTATAGGTCCAACGTCGAGGCTGACTCGACATTCCCGCGCGTTGCACTGACCTTACTTCGTTCATGCTCATTTTATATATGCAACTGCCATCTACCGGCTAATATATGAACTCCGTTGAGTTTAAGGAAGAATTTCCTGTTGTCAAAAGAATGCACCTTACGTATTCCATGGAAATATTCGTAAAAAATGATGAACGTATGTTGGCAGCATGATCATAACAACAGCTGTGTTTACATTCCGTAGTTACCGCTCCCAGTTAAACAATATAATTATGCGTATTTCTTGAGATATATATGTGATTTTCGAGAATAATATCGTGCGATCATGGATTAGAATGATATAAGGAAGATTATAGGTGAACTGAGTGGTGGTGGTGATGATGATGATTATATAATGTGAATTAGATTACGAGTTTCGTGATTTGTCGAGTGAAAGCGATGGTATACATGACGATAGTGTACCATGGACAAAGGGTGAGTCATAGAGCCGAAACACCTCCTTACAAACAACTTGGTCCAGCTTATCCGGCTGACAGAACCTCAAAAAGGTGTCTTGAGATCTGCAGTCACTGAGATGTGTTTTTGTCTGGATTGGGTCAGCCGTGGCGCCCCCAGAGAAATGCGGTCATCCCTATAAATTATATTTTAAAACATTGATCCCGAACATTCCTTATCCATGCTTTGGACTTACAAAATGACTCTGGCTCAATTATCCTTATGCGCTTTGCTGTAGGAGAGAGAGTCTTTTTTATTTCAAAAACAGAAAATTAACAACTAATTGTCATGCAGAATTCAATTACTAGGAGTACTACGATTATGATTACAGAGGTGCCAACCTTTGAAGTGGCTTTGTTCAGTAATCCCCAACTCCCATCAGAAAGTTTTCGAGTCAAATCCAAATCATTCCTCTATAATGACACCCCTTCTTCCCTTCCCGATTTATATCTATTCTAAATGATATCATATTATACAATAAAAGTGGCACATTATCTTTACAGGGTTTTTTTCGCAAACAGCAGCTACTTTTCAATGTAGATTTTTTAGATGTGTCCTCCCCCCTGCGATGACATTTTCGTCTTCTGAACAATCAACGATTTCAGTGTGTATGGTCTTAATGTAGGCCTGAATACCTTTGGTTTCTTCTATTAACACTGAAAACTCATTCTGTGGGAGTGTTACAGTCAAGTACACTTAATACTGTAATAATACATTTCATTTTATAGTGGAGAAGAGCAGAGAACAGCTCATTCATTTACAATGAATTTTACAACGCTCACGGCTAGTATACTGAAGTGATGACTGAAGTATTGTTGCCAACTCACAAGCATTGAAACGAGGAGGACTGAGCAGTAGTCCTCGAAACGATCTTTTTTTTTCCTTTTTCCCGTAGAATTTTTTTCGTGACAATGTCGCTTTTCCGTAATAATTTCCCCTTTGACAGTAATACCGTAAACGTGAGAAGAAACCCGCAATAATTACGGATAATCCGAAATAGTTGTCACCTCTGTTAAGTAATTTGAGAAGATCATCACTATTTATAGTGCGAGCAAGAAGTGACTGGAAGTATCCTACCTAAGTGTCCTGCTGGTTGCAGCACGAGAAGTGCACTGCGGGTTGCTGTTCAGAGAGTGTAATGCGGTTTGCAGTCAAAGGAGAGTCCTTCTGGTTGTAGCCAGAGAGATGTACGACGGTTTGCATATCAGCTAAGAGCACGTTGGAAGAGATTGCTTACTAAGCTATTACTACTTAAATATCTGCTCACTGGATGTGAGGGAGGGTATAAGAGCGAACGCACACCGTCTCATCCTATTAACTCCAACAACCAGCGCAGTGTGACACCTGGCGCTCCAAACTACCTTGTTACTCTCACTATAATGGGGGAGTTACCCAGCCGTGAACCCTTCTTTATGACCGGAATTTGATGCTCCCTCGCCTATAAAACTACCTGTACACATTCCCACCTTAAAACACATCGAATTATGTTCACAAAATTAGTTCCGAAAAAATATACAACACATAAAATTCTTTATCATGTACTTACCAGCAAATCGCGCGTACTAAAACCCTCCAGGGGTGTGGAATCCATCAAATTAATACAAACGGAAATTACTGTGTGTTTAAACCATCTACACCTATAACTATTCCAATAAAGAGTAAGATGACAATGATGATGATTATTATTGTTGTTTAAAGGAGCTTAACATCTATGTCATCGGCCCCTAATGGTACGAAATGAGACGAAATGTAATGATAATTTAAAATTCCAAAATCATCCACTGACAAGAATTCAAAACGTGATGACGAAGAATGAATGGGTAATATGAGTTTAAAACAATCAGTGGATCCAACCCCCAATGCCCCACACTCCCATAAAACACAATTCTGAATAGATGATGCTTGTTGTCTAAAGGGGTCTAAAATCCAGGTCGTCGGCCCATCATATTGGTACTAGTAAAGTAGAACCATGGAATTTGTCATGTTGCGGTACTAATCAAAAGTAGCGTTGACTCGCGGTATTCCACACATTATGGAACTACTGACAGGTTATGAAATTTGCACATGTAATACAGACCTATGGTGTTCCGCACATAGGTGTACTTATCACAGGGACGCGTACTATCTCGTGGTGTTCCTCACATAGTGGGTACTAATCACAGGCAACGCCCAGACCCGTGGTGTTTCTCACATAATGCTACTAACTACAGGCAACGTAAGCCAATGGTGTTCCTCATGTAGTGGTACTAATCAAGGGTACTGTAAAACCCATCCTGATTCACTCTCTATTGCTACTAATCACACACCTATTGCATACCTGAAATAGTGGTACTACTCGCAAGTAAAGGCGAGCCATGGTGTTCTCTGCGTGATAGTACTAATTACAAGTACCCTCGTGGTTCCAATTCGATCATCCCTTGGTCAACACTTTTAGTCGCCTCTTACGGCAGGCAGGGGATACCGTGTGTTTAGTCCTCGAGAGCTATTTTATTTCGCTCAAGTCCGCCGGCAAACAGGTTAGTTCTCCCCTATCCGCCACTTGGAACACGCCATGTGGGAATATCACCTCTCCCCCTGCTACGCCAGGTTGTATTTTTGGAGAAACATATCGACTGTAACATCCAATGTTTGTTACGCATTTTAGGGAACAACGTAAGGCGTATTTTCAAACTTTTGTTTTCGGTAGATTGTATATTTCAAATTTGTATGTTAAATAGTCAAGGCAAGCATCGCTGTGAGAGGGGAAATGTTTAACATTGAATAAAAGTCACACATAACATGACGATTACAAAATATGGAAATGGGTGTGTCACACTCAACGATTTATACAAAAATTTGGAAGGACAGACAGAACACCTCATTTATTAACCAAGACGGTGTGTGACATTATTGATCAATTTACATTGTTGCCACTTATTTCCTCGAAAAGTTCAAATATCTTGGATCACAACTGATCTTAATATCGATGCAGACGTGAAGCAACGCATCAGTGTCGGTTCGATGAAATGACGGTCTCTTACTGGTGTTCTGTGAGATAAGCGGATGCCAGTCAAATTAAAGGGCAAATTGTTCAAAACTACTCTCCGACCTGCCCTCATGTACGGCTCCGAATGTTAGGCAAGACAGAAAAAGCACGACCAGCGAATGGATATCACAGAGATGCGGATGTTGCGATGGTCGGCGGGAATCACTCTGTGTGATATTGTGCTCAACGAAAACGTGCGAGGATCCCTTAAATTTGTGCCCGTCAGCGACAAGATGGAGGAGGAACAGCTCCGCTGGTACGGTCACTTCAGGAGAAAAATGAACACCATTTAGCCATCGACGAGCCGAAGAGAGGAAGAGGGCGTCCTAAGGCAACATCGAAACAAACTGCTGAGGCTGCTTTACCCAAAAGTCAAGTGCCATTAGATCTGGTACAAGAACGTCGTACATACTCTCTACGAGTAAGACGAGCCGACTCTGAGTAAGCTCGAGAGTGCCCGTTTTATGGATGCATATACGGCCAGGAAAAAAAAAGAACGAAAAGAAGAAGCTACTTCTTTCCTCACTTATTATTTTACATTTTGCTGACGTATAATTTTTATACATACTGTGTAAACATTAGAAGAAATTTCCAATTAATATTGCAAATAAAGTACTTATTTCACTTAGGTTTTATGAAGTCTCAACTCTATTCTGTCAATTAACCACGAAGGTGTGCAGCGCAATTTTTATAGACATGATAAGATAGTTTTAGCAAAAATAAAAATCTGGGTTGTATGATTATCGCCTATATATACATTTACTCAGAGAACAAACACTTTCCCCATAAGAAGGTTGCCCATGAAGACAAAGTATACTATATACATTTATGACTATAAACATGATTTCTCAGTATGAATAATGAGCCTTTCAAGGCTTTGAAGAAGACATTCTTCGTCAACGACTCTGGTAGTTTGAATTTTGAGCGGAATTCTTCAAGGAACTTAGACATTTATGCTCTTGCACCGATCATGAGGCCTATGACCCCGTTGTTATCCAGTCCGTATTCACGTTGGTAGAACGGGATATTTGGTTCGTAGATGCTTTTCTTTACCTCACTTGGCTGGTTAGCGTGCACTTCAAACCGAAGCGTTGAATAATTCTTGTTATTTTTGAAGGCTATCATATCAATCCTACGGGTATCTGCGTACTCCTAAAAACCATGGACCTCTTAGTGCAATGTGTAACCAGCGCAATGGCTGAGCAATGGAGCTTCGTATCGCATGGTGCCTATTACGTCGCAGGATCAATCAATACTGATCTGCATTTAGGGCAGTCGCCCAGGTGGCAGATTCCCTATCTGTTGCTTTCCTAGCCTTTTCCGAAATGATTTCAAAGAAATTGGAAATTTATTGAACATCTCTCTTGGTAAGTTATTCCAATCCCTAACTCCCCTTCCTATAAATGAATATTTTCCCCAGTTTGTCCTCTTAAATTCCAACTTTATCTTCATATTGTCATCTTTCCTACCTTTATAAACGCCATTCAAACTTATTCGTCTACTAATGTCATTCCACGCCATCTCTCCGCTGACAGCTCGGAACATACCACTTAGTCGAGCAGCTCTTCTTCTTTCTCTCAATTCTTCCCAACCCAAACACTGCAACATTTTTGTGACGCTACTCTTTTGTCGGAAATCACCCAGAACAAATCGAGCTGCTTTTCTTTGGATTTTTTCCAGTTCTTGAATCAGGTAATTCTGGTGAGGGTCCCATACACTGGAACCATACTCTAGTTGGGGTCTTACCAGAGACTTATATGCACTCCCCTTTACATCCTTACTACAACCCCTAAACACCCTCATAACCAAGTGCAGAGATCGGTACCCTTTATTTACAATCCCATTTATGTGATTACCCCAATGAAGATCTTTCCTTATATTAACACCTAGATACTTACAATGATCCCCAAAAGTAACTTTCACCCCATCAACGCAGTAATTAAAAGAGAGGACTTTTCCTATTTGTGAAACTCACAACCTGACTTTTAACCCCGTTTATCAACATACCATTGCCTGATGTCCATCTCACAACATTTTTTGAGGTCACGTTGCAGTTGCTCACAATCTTGTAACTTATTTATCACTCTATAGAGAATAACATCATCCGCAAAAAGCCTTACCTCCGATTCCACTCCTTTACTCATATCATTTATATATATAAGAAAACATAAAGGTCCGATAACACTGCCCTGAGGAACTCCACTCTCAACTATTACAGGGTCAGACAAAGCTTCACCTACTCTAACTCTCTGAGATCTATTTTCTAGAAATATAGCAACCCATTCAGTCACTCTTTTGTCTAGTCCAATTGCACTCATTTTTCCCAGTAGTCTCCCATGATCCACCCTATCAAATGCTTTAGACAGGTCAATCGCGATACAGTCCATTTGACCTCCAGAATCCAAGATATCTGCTATACCTTGCTGGAATCCTACAAGTTGAGCTTCAGTGGAATAACCTTTCCTAAAACCGAATTGCCTTCTATCGAACCAGTTATTAATTTCACAAACATGTCTAATATAATCAGAAAGAATGCCTTCCCAAAGCTTACATACAATGCATGTCAAACTTACTGGCCTATAATTTTCAGCTTTATGTCTATCACCCTTTCCTTTATACACAGGGGCTACTATAGCAACTCTCCATTCATCTGGTATAGCTCCTCCGACCAAACAATAATCAAATAAGTACTTCAGATATGGTAGGGACAGTATTCCTGGACATGAGAAAGGGTATCTATTTCCTTGTTAACTTGCGGTCTCTTCGGAGTCGTTACACCCGGTTTTGACTGTATTTACAAACACTAAGAATTAGTTAAGTGGGAATGGCCTCCATAAACAGTATTCTGTCACCTACGTAACACTGCTGCATGAAGATATATTTCCTACGGTTCCAGAGGTAGGTTTATCTGGGTCAAAACAGAACACACACTTCTGTTTGATCGAGCAATTAAGACGAAACACATGATCAATTTCATGGAGAATATGAAACAAATTAATACTTCTGCGCTTTCTGGTTTCTCTTTTGTTTCATTTCTATAGCTCGCCCCGCCGTTGCTAGGATACAGAATCCCCAATATAGAGCCGATGTATTTGTGATACAGTCCCTCTCTTTCCAGAGCCAGATGTTGCCTTTTCCCGTCCTTGTCCCACAGTTATATATCGTCTAGAATTAAGGCCGAAGTTAGTACTTTATTGGTTTTCATTGTAATGAATTGCCTGGTTTTCTGAAGCTCAAGTATATATATTTATAAATATAAAATACATGGTAAAACTTCACATTTGTACATTTGCTCAGCTACACGAAAAGCATAGAAGCATGGGTACGTTTCTGGGTTTGTCCTGGGTGATCTCCGACAAAAGAGTAGCGTTACAAAAATGTTGCAAAGTTTAGGCTGGGAAGACTTGGGAGAAGGAGAGACGAGCTGCTCGACTAAGTGGCATGTTCCGAACTGCCAGTGGAAAGATGGCGTGGAATGACATCAGTATACGAATAAGTTTGAGTGGTGTCTTTAAAAGTATGAAAGATCACAATATGAGGATAAAATTGGGGCAAATATTCGTTTATAGGAAGGGGAGTTATGGATTGGAATAACTTGCCAAGAGAGATGTTCAATAAATTTTCAAATTCTTTACAGTTGTGAGTGAGTGAGTGAGTGAGTGAGTGAGTGAGTGAGTGAGTGAGTGAGTGAGTGAGTGAGTGAGTGAGTGAGTGAGTTTTCTGGAATTATAATTGAGGAAGCGTGTACATACTGTAGTCATTGGTTGTTCCCATTGTTGCTGATAATGCATCCTTTGACTAAACCCGCAGAAAAGATAAAAAGTTGCGATAAACTGAAGGAAAAATGGCTGTATCCACAGGAGAACTGTACGATGAATTGCGAAGAGTTCCATACAAGCTCTTAAGACTTTGGGCTTTTTTCAATCGTGAAGTTACCAGCGTTTCGCCCCAGTGCAGCAGCGGGCTCATCAGTTGTAAAGCTGCAACTTTCCAAAACGTGACGGCGCACTAGGTGAAGCTTGCAGTGGTCTCTCAACGGCGTATTAGCCGCCAACGATTGAAAAAAGCCCAAAGACTTAAGAGCTTGAAAGTTTTAACATTTGCAATCGATGAAATTAAATTGTTGTTTCCTTCTAGGAATCTTATTTTTTGAGTTCCATAGAGATGTTCCCGGAATCGTGCTTTATAACACTTGACAATGGATACGCACTGTTTTATCGTGAGCACCATTTTGCGTTGCATTCAACTGGTCCTCCACACGTGCTCCTCTCACACGTAATGACACAGCGATGTACTCGGGAGGTGCGTACGCGCAGACATGTGATGGTGCATAGATGATGGACAGTTCTCCTCTTCATTATCAAGTATCAATTCCGCGTCAGTCTTATAAATATATTGGCTGCAGTACTCCCCAGCTACTTTCCGCCAATATTCAGACATGCTGTTTTACTCGGGACGTAGCAGTAATCCCATTTTTCGGAGATGACTGACAGCAGAAAAGACAAGTCACATCACAACAATAGTCGATGTAACGTTATTGTTCGTCAGTTTTGTGAGTTTTCCAAACTGTACGCCTTCACGTTAAGTTTCGTTTCAACTCTGGGATATTAAGTAGTGCATCTAATGTAAATGTTCCTTCTTTCATTAAACCCTCTTGCTTTATTCTTCAAGCGATCGTTCTTTTAAGACTTTTGTCATCTTTAATAATCATCTTAACAATGTTTCTTGTCGATACGGACCACGCGGTTTTACACTTTAAGACCATCAGCAGTTAACACGATTGAACACTATATTCCATATGAGCAATGCTCGGCGTTGATAATATGGACAAAGCATCATAAGTAGAGTCCGGATTTTTATGCATTCATAGGTTAGAATGCAAACTTACTGAAGCGAGTAACAAGTATAGTCTACCTTCACAACGACTATGCTATGGGGTTTGCATAAACATTAGGGGTACTCCCCATCAGAACCCCCTATAATTTATGTTACTCTTGCTACATCATTGAAGAGCGGGTGGCTTACACTTCCTACTAAACAAATTAGTTTGCAGTCTAACCTGTCACTGCATAAAAATCCGGGCTTTAATCATAAGTCTAATTTCATGAATTATATTATCTTAGTCGGTATGGTATAACTATATGAGACATAAATTATTGAAACTTGTATTCTTCATATCTTTTGTTATGTAATACTTTTCGATAAGGCCAATAATATAGGTACACAAACAATTGCATTTTAGGCATCTTACCCCTATACTACCATTTCAACAAGCGTGAATAAAAATCATTAATAGCCTATGCTGTAGAATATTATTCCTAGACTTTACACACAGTTTTTTTATTAAATTTTTACACCCATTTTCTCGTGGTTCGGCTTTGATATGGACTTAGCAGCAAAAATCAAAATTCATATATAGCCGGTACAGTAAAAATGTATAAGACATAAATTATCGTGAATTTAATTCTATATAACTTTAGTTATGTAGTATTTACCGATAGTATCACTAATACTAAATAACTGAGAATTCAATTTTCGGCCTTCCCTAACTACGATTTCACTCAGTGTGAATAAAATTATTTATAGCCTAGGTTATAGTTCATCATTTCCCGACTTTACGTACCGATTTCCATTAAATTCTATTCAGCCATTTTCGTGATGCCCGTACATACATACATGCATACATACATAGATACATAGATGAGGGAAAATTAAAAAGTGCATTTCCTTGTTACTGTGGACATGATCGGCACATAAATACCATTCTTTTACATTTTGAATAATGTACAGACAAAACTCTTATTTTATTTATATATACTCGTATGCCCACCCTGTATATTCAACAGCAGCCAAGTATTCCAATTAAAATGCTCTGGAGGCTATTAAACTACGTATCCGAGCGCTGGTCCTCTGCTTTGGAAAGGTCAACACTGATTCTGAGTCAGAGGTTATTAAAAGTTTTAAAGTGTATACTGGTGTCTGTTTGAACAGGACAGGTGCTTCTAACACACACGTGTATGCGTGCGTGTCCTTTTAGAATCTCATTACACATCACCGGTGTTAATAGAACACACCCGTGGCCACCACCACTACTAAAGAGCGAAGGAACACTCATCAACTTGTTGCTTCTTACACAGCAGTAAAGCAAATTTTCAGCAACGACTCATTAAATGCCAGTGTAAGAAAAAAAGATGGGCTTAATTCTCTCTTATAGCTTATTGCCGGAGATCACAAAATGTGCAACGGAAGTGTAACCATAGAAACCGTGCAGGCAGTGATGTAAGGTATTGTTACCTAGCAACCGTGCAGTCTATGTCTTACGGCTGGTTGTCATCTGAAATTATAGTTCCGCTTGTATGAGTCAGACATTGGTGCCAAACTGCTACGAGTACAAACAGCTGATTCACGACACACAATACGAACGGAAATGTGTATACTGGAATATAAGTCCAGAATTAGTTATTCTTGGTAGCAAAATGCATAACTCGCATAAGATGAACAATAACACATTTAGGATAAGGCTAAAAGATTTTTTTTAAAGATCAACTCTCGAACAGATAAAACGCGAGAAAATGAAATGACCTCTACTCACCATCTAGAAGAACTCGCGTTGCTGATAGATTCAATTTCTCCTAAGGAAGGAAACAAATCTTACAAGGAGAATTCACCACTCATATCTGAGTCACTATCGGCTTTGTCATCGTCTCCTGAGGTTTCACTCTCCTGGCTATTTCATACATCACGTAAACTGAGTACTAGAGCTTTCTGCTTCACAAGGTGCACGAGTTCCGCCCTTCTCTATGTTATCACGAACCGAAATATTGTACTCATTCAACCGCTCAATTAACTCATTATCTCTAGCCGCCAGTGTTGGTGCTTTGTCAAGAATGACCGAGTGAACTGACAAAGACCGCAACACACAACTGACAGCACGTGATTACTAAAAACAAGAGACCGACAACTCTGGTAACCGGAACTAGAGTCTAACCCGCTCTATCTGGGCGATCGGCTGTCTATGATTGGCTGTTTATTAATTCACTTAGCCTCCACCAAAAGGCAGCGCTCAAGTGTCAAGTCAAAACTGAACTATAGCAGCCGTTAATGGATGACCATGATTGGAAAATAATATTTATTATCATCTAATATTCACACAGAGAGCCACACACGAACCAGCCGGACAAGAGAGAGAGATAAACAGGGCGGAGAAACCTTTCATACACCAATAATATATGGATTGCACGAATTGTCTGGCTACATAACCAACAAATTGAGTAATTCTACCTAAAAAAACAAGCCCTATTGAACGAGACATAACGTATTCAGGCTTCATACACGAGATGATATCGACCTAATTTCAAGATGCAATTCCGATTTTAGAACGCTGTGGTCACGATACTAATTTTATTTTGAGTTTCAGAATTCTTTCATCACTTATTAATTGGTCTTAAGACAATTTTTAACTACTGTTTTAAAACTGTTTACATGTGACAGATTGAGTCATCTTGACTCTTAAACATTTTAAGGATATGTCATTGCTTTTAGTATTAAGTATTAGTATTAAGAATATATTTTAGGGTGAAGATGTCTCACAAGGAAGAGACGAAACATGTCCCTTTTAAAAAATATTAAAAAAGGAGTAATATTGTACTGTACTGTAAAGGTGGAGTCACTCAATCATTAAGACCTTCTGTTGGACGTCAAGAAAAGGAAGGTCAAGATGAACGCGCAGGGCTACCTTCCGTGGTCAAAATCGAAAAAATGAAGGAGACGAATAACAATTATAACGACATTTTTTGAGGTCTAGGATGTCTTTTCATTTTCTCACAATTCACTTAGTTTACCATTTATTTTGTCGATACACTCATTTTTATCGATTTATCGCAATTCTTTATCTCCCCTGTGAGTGGAGTGAAAGGATGCATTATCTGTACCATGGCATGTTGTAAGAGGCTACTAAGAGGGGAAACAACCAAAAACATCTGTACTCTCCCTTTCTCTCGTCTTCTAATCGAAAATCATATCCATGTTTCTATGATTTTCCGTGTATCGGTGTAAATGGACGAGTGCGAGGTTTCTTCCAGTTGTAAGGGCAGCATTTCCTTGTAGCAGGCTGGAGACGTGTCACGATAAAACCACGGCCTACTGGAAACAAAAGTCGGAGCTTGAGCCACGCCATAGCAGTAACCATAGTAACGTACGTTCAGAAGAATCCCATCTATTGGTTTATTCGGCGGTCTGCTTTAAGAGACTTGTAACTGCAAAATGTTTCCACGGCCTGGGTTATTTTAAAGACCCCTCTATTTAATCTGTGTAGATGGATTCTAGCCCTTCCGTCAGAAACACATGTTTTTCGTTTCTTCAGATAAGCTTCATCTACATCCAACTGAACTTGTTCTCAGATACAGATCGTCTTCATTCAATCCAGTGAAACTTCAACACTTTATAAATGGTAACACTTTATAAAACCGGAAATCAAGACTAAAATGTAATCTTTATAAATTAAAATATTTGTTCATAATTTGACTTTAACTCCGATCATTTTCGATCGTTTCTGTTCAATACTTTTTTACATCATGAGAAGGGGCATTTACTGACTATGGACAGATGGAAAAAGGAGACTCAGACATTAGAAAGAACTGTTATAGAAGACAGAGGTAGTGATAAACTAATAAGGAAGAGATGGTGCATCTACTGTGGATAGAAAGACGGGGAAAGGAGACTCGGGCATAAAGAATTGTTACAGAAGGCCGAAGGAGTGATGAACCAATATGGAAGAGAAGGGCATCTACTGAGGATAGAAAGATGGGGAAAGAAGCCTCAGGCATAAAGAATTGTTAAGGAATACAGAAGGAGTGATGAAATCACGAAAATAATATTCGAATCCTTCAAGAAGAGAAGGACAGAGCAGAAATTGCTTTAGGAAGTGAGAACGAACCTTGTTAAGTTGGGGAATGAAATAAGATGACATAGCGAACAAGGATCGATTTTGACAAGTAGTGGAAGAGTTCAGAGGTTTCCAGAAGATGAGGGAGGAGCTGGTGACGAAAATATGGTCCCATAGAGAAGAAGCAAGGAGAGAGGATACTAGCAGAGACTCCAGGCAGAAGAAAGGTGAAAAATAATGTAAATACTGTCAACCGTAGTGCATAGATGGCCAAAACAAACAGAAAATATAACAGAAACGATAAGTAAAGGAGATCGATATGTTTGGGCCAATCTATAGAGTGGGTGATAACAGATTGGCAATACAGATATTTGAGAGAAAAAGCCAATAACGGGCTGGATACAAGAGGTCCAGAAAAATTTAGAGAGAAATAAAACAAGAGAATAGAAAACTATATAAAAAGAAAAAGGCGAACTGGTTTAAGGAAACTGAGAAAGACTTACGAGAGTTCCAAATTGCAGAAGAGATGCTTGTAGATGGGGTGCGCAAAGCAAATAACCAATGATAAAATAAAGAGGTTTCAGGTCAGGGTGAAGCCCAAATGGCTAAGGAGAATTTCTGAAGAAAAGAGGAAGGCAAGATTTGAAAGGATGAAAATGTACTGGGAGGACAGGAAAACACGACTCGCTAACCATTGATTGATCTATCGTACCCCAAAGTGGGTGAAGCGAGCAAGAAGAAGAAAGAGATTTTAAAAAGAAGTTTTTAAGAACGGAAGGGTTCCAACAAAGAATGAAAAGAAAACAACAAGGAGGAATGAATTCAAATTGACACGTGGTACCTAGCAGGCCTAATTATAAATAATAATAATAATAATAATAATAATAATAATAATAATAATAATAATAATAATCGTATACCCTCAAAACCGTGTGATCTGGTGCCATATCGGCTACCTTCACCTCAATTTCGACGTATCGTTTTAATCTACCAAATGAGAGTGTTAACCTTTCTCTTTTGGGCGAACTACAGCCGAGTTTTAATTAATTTTGTGGGGTAAACACCAAATGTGTCACCAGAGATATTTTACATGCCGACATCGTACGACATGGTGTGTCGAATGGACTTCATTTGCCCTTCAAATACCGTACTACCTCTGCCGGTTTTGAACCCGCAATCCTCAATCCACCATTCTACTGGTGATCCACAACAGAGGGAGCGGTCCCACTGGAAACTTATATGGCTTTCAGATAAGCTGAAGTATCGCAATTTTGTTTCACAAGAGGTTTTTTCTGTTCTGGTAAATTTATTGACTCGCGGCTGTCCTGTTTGAGCGCCTTTAAATACCACGTGAATAAGCACGGATTGAAACTCGGTCTCAATAATCAACACCGACACAGTGCAAGGCAAAGCTTTGGAATAGCAGCAGCCATGGCAACAAACCTGCCGTTGCCAGGAAACCCGCCACTTGTGCAGAGCGTTCAGGTGCATCTTTTTAACCCTTCACTCTGCCTGTGTGTCCCACATATGTGCAAGCTCTCACGCGTAACGCACACACAGACTGGCCACCCAGTTCCGCAGAGTTAACTGCAAGAACCAATTAGAGCGGACAGCTTTTTTTTTGTGTGGCCGTATTCTCGTCACTGGACACATGTAAAATACTGGCAGGCGAGTTCAAATTAACACCACCTCATTTAAAACACTGTGTGTTCTCTTCTGGCAGAATGAACCTGGATGAGGGGAGAAGGAAGGAATGAGTGGTATTTCATGCGAAGCCCAAATTTAAATGAAAAAACGTCAAAACGCTGGTTTTCCGGCCCCTTGATTCAATGGGAGTGTCATCGCCTTCGATTCAGAGGATACTGGGTTCATTTCCCGGTCGAGCAAGGTTAGCGATTATATAAGGGGTGATCAAAAAGTTCCCTTTCGACGGTCCTACAGTTCTGAATCGGGATGCCAATCAGGCAAATTCGCCGTGAGCACTGAGGCACTCATCGCACCGACGCACCAGGTTGAAAATTCCGGTGTGGGAAAACACAGTGTCCATAAGCACGTGCAGCACATTCTCGTCCGACAGGAAACGTAGACCCTTCATGGGGTGAGATCAGGAATATAGGGCGGGTGCACGCTTGTCCGCAATGAACAAGGCTGGCCTCCCGGATCACCCAGCATCTTGTGTCGAACCGCAACGGTAGTTTTCGACAGACATGCTTGCCTCATTCAAAATATTCATTTTCCGATGGATGTCCACCGGTGATTGTCCTTCGAGGTAAACACCATGGGTCGCCTTTACTTGCGAGTAGTACCACTATGTTACGTACACAACAGGTTTGTGATTAGTAACAGCAGAGTGAGTTTACAGTACCTGTGATCTCTACCACTATATGAGAGACACCGTGGTTCTGCGATGCCTGTAGTTAGTACCCACTATGTGAAGAACACCATTGGTTTGCGTTGCGCCATTATGTGAGAAACATCATAGGTCTGTGTTACCTGTGCCAAGTACGATACTTGTGAGTAATGCCATGATGTGTGCAACACAGTGAGTCTACGTTACTTTTGATTAGTACCGCAACATGACAAATACCATGGTTCTACTTTACTAGCGATAAGTAGTATTATGAAGGGCCGTTGACCTGGATTTTGGACCCCTTTAGACATCAAGCATCATCGTTTCAGGAACGTGCTTTACAAGCAGTCCCTTTGTCAGTAATACTATTGATTTAACATAGTTTACGCGGGTCGGAACCATTGTCTTAAATTCATCCATGCAATCTTCATCATCACGTTTTGAATTCTGGTCAGTAGATTATTTTGGACTACTAAATTGTCATTATATTTCGTCTCATTTCGTTCCATTAGGGGCCGATGACCTCGATGTTAGGCCCCTTTAACAACAAACATCATCATAATCATTGTCTTTCGACAACCAAGAACAGAATAACAGCACGTTGGTCCTGTTTGGACGCATTGGGTAATAACGTCGCCATAGTTCACGTGGCGGCATTTAACGCACGACACGACTGCCACATTAATCCCCTTGCCTACGTGTCCGCGCTGCGTTGCATCTCCACTGCAGCAACGCTCTCAGACGGAAACTGTTTGATCACTCATTGTAACTACATATAGTTAACTTTTGACTCGGGGACTAGTTGTTTGTATTCGTCTTAATAAACTCGTCTTCACCTCTAGTTCTCGCTGTTTCCCGTTAGCGACGGGCGACTCAAATGTTAAGCAGGAACACACACCGGCGGGTTTGTCAACCAATAGCATGCTTACCTTATAAATGGCAGACTCCACGTGGAATCCAGTGTAGGCTTCAAAAGCATGCCGGTCGTCAACAGGAAAATTGCGAGAATCAGTACAGGGTGACTCAAATGTCCGTTAACATTTGACGAGGCCATACTTCACCGAATATTGGAGGTAGAGAAGTAAAAATTGATTCGCATGATTGGCATGACATGGGGTTTTATTGACACAAAAATAAAGTAGACAACATGACAAACAGATGGCACTTAATATGATACACAAGCAATAATTAGCATAACAATCGAGGTTTTTATAAAACATGCTCAACATGTCGGCCGTCATTCATCAACAATACCTGTACTTGAGGGACAATGTTGTGAACATCACTGTAGAGCGTGTCCGTAGGTATGATGAGAAATTGCCGTCGGATATTCTCTTTTAGCATCCCTAATAAGGTCGGACGATCGCGGAAGACTTACGACTTCAGGTAACCTCACAACAAATAATCACAGGGATTGAGGTCGGAGAACCAGGTGGGCCCAGCATGACAGAAGGGGTGGCTCAGTACGCGATCCTCACCCAAATGATCTGCGCAAGGTATCGTTCCCACCGTGCACGAACCTCATCAGACATCACTGACGAGTTTCTGTCCAGCGTCATCTGTTTACCTGTTTGTGCATTCGTTGTTGGTGTCGATAAAACCCCCATGTCATGTCAAGCATGTGTGGCCATTTATACCTGTTTATACGTGTTGCTGTCCAGCGTCATCTATTGATCATTTTGTGTACTTTACTTTGTGTCAATAAAACCCCATGTCGTGCCTATTATGTGTGTCAATTTTTACGCTTATACCTCCATCATTGCGTGAAGTATTGTTTGGTAAAATGTTAACGAAATTTTGGGTTATCCTGTACATTCAGTCCCGTTCCATTATTAATTAGTTACCATGCTGGTGGTTGGTCCAAGGGATCATGGGTCCAATTCCCGAAAATTTTCACCTATATTGGTTAATTCCTCCTCCACACAAACTGGGTATGTGTGACGCCTTCAATATTATGTCTTATCTCAGATATGGCCCCACTCCCTTAGATTAGAAGACTTCAACACAAAAGCTCCCATCAACTCTCTACAGAGGCTATACGACCTTAATTAAGAGTACCAATGGAGCCTGGATCTTCAGGCATTTATAGGTTAGAATACAAACTTCCTGAAACAAATGCAAGTATGCAAAACTGCACAACGGCTATGTTACGAGTTTTGCATGATCATTGCGGGTACGGACCAACAGAACCCCTTGAATTTATGTAACTCCCACAACATAACGGAAGAACGGGCCAGCCGACACTTCCTATTAGCCAAATTAGTTTGCATTCTAACCTATTACAGTCTAAAAATCCGGCGTGTACTAATCACACAGTGACTGAAATAATGCAATGTAACTGACGATCCCACTAACAGTGGGGTGAAACGTTAGTAATTTCACGATTGAAAAGGCCTGAAAGAACTTTAATGCGTTAATTCCAACATTGTTGGCAGAGGGTATTGTAAATCCCCTTGGCACTTAATATTATTATGTTCATCACATAATTCATATTTAGGAAATAGTGGAGAACTAAAGTTCGAGGTATGTTCCTGGTGAAAGTCAACTGGAAGTCTATTTCTATTAAATGTGAACAACTTACCATCTGATGACACGCCTGCAGCAGCGTAGTCTCATCTCACAGGATTGAGTAAAACTGAAACAAAACCCTGATTTCAATTAAAGGTTCCGTACAGAAATTTAAATTTAGAGATTATTTTTACAGTTCAAAAAATGTCTATCAGAGCCTCAGATCGGGATTTCATAGCAACAGAAACAGCTTTTGGGTTGTCTCGAGGAGGGTGGCCAACAGAACTGATGAACCGCCCATGACACGTTCTGGGCGAAGCTCCACAAATTCACACCACTAACTACACGAAAGCTGGTTCTATTGCTGTAATTTTATTTTTACAATACTAAATATTACAGTAAATAAATACTAATTGCCCTCGGAAGTTATAGGATTCATTTTTTTTTTGTTTTGCAAATTTCCTGTACGACGTACTGACACGGAAATGTCTTATGGTGGCGACGATGGGACAGAAAAAGTCTATGAGTGGGAAGGAAGCGACTGTGTCCTGGTGTCAAAATGGGAAACTACGGAAAACCATCTTCACAGATGCCGACAGTAGAGTTCGAATCCACTATCTCCCGAATGCGCAGTCTCTTCCTCGATCTTTCATATTGTTCTTTTTAATGAAAGAATTTTGCTCAATTTATGTACCAAAGTGCAAGGAACCTCTGCGCATCGGTTTGCACGCGTAAGAATTTAGGCTTTGGAGAGGCCCTGATATAGATATTCAAACTCGGAAGGCCTTTTCAAAAACCTTTATATGGAGTGTGCTTCTGTACGGTTGCGAAAGGTGGACATTAGAAGAGCAGAAAGGAAAGACTAGAGGCAATAGAATTGTGAATCTTGAGAAGAATGCAGAGGATAAGTTGGACTGAAATGAAGAGCGATACTGAAGTCCTTACAGAGAGGGAGAGGAGATAAACGGAGTCTCGTATCCGAAATTGAAAAACGGAAAATAAAATTTATTGGTCACATTCTGAGGCATGACGAATTCGTTTGTAACATCACCGAAGGCAGAATTGCTGGGAAAAGAGGAAGAGAGTCTTATTTCAAGAACCTACTCTTGAGTATGAATTACAAGACCTACGCTGAGTTGAAAACACTGGCTCAAGATAGACATCAATGGCTGCGGCGTTTAGAATATGATGATGATGATCACTGTTGATTTCTTGACGTAGCACTGAAGCAGGTCCTAAGGGACGTTCAGATTTAGCAACGCCACCTCGCACGAAGCCCACTGCAATTCTCCCGCGTAGCGATCAAATTGACTAACTTTAGCAGCAAGAGCGCGAGATATCAAATTATTTATCAGTATGACCAAGCCTCGAACTCAACCACCCTCTATATCCGTATTCTGCTGCGGTTTCTTCACTACGCCGAGGTTCATGCGCGCTGAAAGTGTGGAAGGAGAAGGCGGAGCTGTGGTGGTAAAGGAAGGAAGGGGAGAAATCTTTGAGGTAATTCAAGACAAAGGCTAAGTGCTGCAATTAGAACCGTGCAAGTGAGGGGTCTGTTTGCTCACCACTGTAGCTAATATCGTGCGCCATTTCAGATAAATGTAATGCAAACGACCGAAGGTAGGTAGCGTCGAACCTGCACAGCAGTTGATAAGCATGATTTCTGTCCACTCAATATGCAACACGATTCTTTTTTTAGATTCTGGAAATAGGATAATTACGAGTCTCACTTCATAACAGGTTAAAAATACAAGTTCTCAAATGAGAGGGAATAAGAATTAGATGATAATGAACGATGCGAGAATGAAGAAGTTGAGCAATTTAAAAAACGAAAAGGAATAATCGTAAGTAAGAGAAGAAGTAATAGAAGATATTCTAGGTGATGAATAGTGGAAACCGCGACGGGCTTGATTACACAATAGGTAAGGTAAGGGTTATTCTGCCCGAAGGCAGGTCCGAACCTCCACAGAGGTGTTCCTGAGCCGGAGTTTACGTGCGGTAGGGTGGCCAGTTCCTTTCCGCTCCTCCATTCCCTTACCCCCCACCAACAGCGCGTGGCAACCCATCCAACTCCTGACCACGCCCAATGTTGCTTAAGTTCGGAGATCTCACGGGATCCGGTGTTTCAACACGGCTACGGCCGTTGGCTGATTACACAATAAAAATAATAATAATGAAGAATGAAATTTTAAACACATAAAAAGCCTTAAAGTACAACAAAACATCGCAGCTCAAAACGTAAACAAACAGGTTAGGAAACATGACAAAAAATATACTAGATGTTGAGAGTGGCATGGAACTCTGAGAGGTAATGGAACGTAGCCTTTTACGAAGGAAGAAAACGTAGAGGCAAATTGCCCTTGGATTACACACATTCATTTAAGAAAAATGAAACAAATCAAAACTCATTATAGAAAGGAACAACCGAGCTCGATAGCTGCAGTCGCTTAAGTGCGGCCAGTATCCGGTATTCGGAAGATAGTGAGTTCGAACCCCACTGTCGGTAGCCCTGTACATGGTTTTTCGTGGTTTCCCATTTCTACACAAGGCAAATGCTGGGGCTGTGCCTTAATTAAGTCCACGTCTGCTTCCTTCCCACTACTAGCCCTTCCCTGTCCCGTCGTCACCATAAGACCTATCTGTGCCGGTGCGACGTAAAGCAACTTGTAAAGAAAAAAAGGAACAAAGCAAAAACTCAAAATAGAAAGATCTTTACAAGGAGATTTAGTGCACTAAAAAAATATGTAAGGCGACACAGAAAGGCGGGGAGGGAAAAACGGGGGATATTATAAGTTCCAAAGTTAAGAAAAAGGTTCTTGCTCCCGATACAAGCTAAGTCTTTTCGACAAATTTAGTGGCGATCGTGAAACTCGAGAATAAACACCTGCGTAAGGAAAAGAAATTATTACGTTTAAATGAAGTTAAAACCGAAACAAACGGAGAAACAGTGCTTTCCCTGAGACCAGGTTTTCCCACAAGGGGACAGAAGGAGGAGGAAGACTGGTCGCTACGATCGTCAGATGATCAAATACCCAGATCCTACCTCGCTCCCACCGAAGGCGCTGGGTAAAATCGAGACACAAAAATGGTGCAACCACCAAAGGGAACCAATCAGGATTCACCCTGGACTTTCACATTCACTAATTACATTAACTCTTATTTTCTCCAATCAAAAGTCTCTTCGCTCTTGCTGACAGATGTTCGAGGAAAGTCTTCGTTTGCGCAACAGGAAACGCGCTTCCAGAACCCCACATATAGATACACGCCGTTTCTCAAATCTTTACAACAAGAAACAAAACAATTAAAATTCACAGATAAATGAGCTTCTAAAACGAAATTCTTCCAAGACCAAAGGTCCAAACAATATCTTACACAACTTGAAAAATATATATTTTAATTAAGAAATTTCAGTCAATTTCCTCTGCTGTCTTAATACTTCCAGAAATAGAAAGTATAATGCGGAGAAGAAAGATTATTTCATGAATATGAGAACACGAGATCAAGAAAAGAGGTGAACTACGCAGACGACAGAGAATAAGAAAGTGACACAGGAGAATAATATGAAAAATATAATTCACACTTGAACATTTTCTCCGCCACACGAAAATCATAGAATCATGGGCATTTTCTTGGGCTTAAAAGACGAGAGAGCGAGTAGAGATTCTTTGATCGGAGACGCCGAGGTGCCGGAATTTAGTCTCGGAGGATTTCTTTTACGTGCCAGTAAATCGAGCGACACTAGGCTGACGTATTTGAGCACATTACAATACCACCGGACTGAGGCAAGATCGAACCTGTCAAGTTGGGGTCAGAAGGCCAGCGCCTCAACCACCTGAGCCACTCATCTCGGCCCTGTTTGTAGAAAAAATGTATATTACTCAGATTGACTGGAAATCCTTGGCCTGAGGCACTGTAAATAACAATGCAAAAAGGCTAGTCTCTTTGCAATTTATATTCAGACAGTATTATCCTTACATTTAACATTATGATGAAATAATAAATTCACTTTTTAACTTCTTCAATCCCCTTTGTGTGGTCTGTAAAACAAACATTTTAAACATTCAGTAAAGAGTTAAGAAAATTAAAATGAAAACAAAAAATCTGTAGCAAATGACAGGTTTCTATAGAAATTAATCCAGAATATAACTTGCATAATAATTAATTAGAGGTCACTTCAACCATTCAACAATCATCACATATCTACATGTCTAGATTACATTTTGAAACAGGTTCTACAGTTATGAAAAAGAAGATGAATAAAACCCAGCCTTAATTAATAATAGTAATTACGAATAATTTTAATTGAAAAGTTATAATAATAGTAATAGTGAATACTTCAAGATTAATTAATACATGTTAAACTGAAATGACACTTTGAGTTCAACTGGATATTATTTTTTAAACAAGCACATCAATTCCGCACTGATTTTTAGCAGGTTTACCGCAACACTTTTGAAAACTTTGTCCGCCGAGTGGTGACTGCTTTGATATTGACTCTCTTAAAGAAATAGACATGTCCAATATAATACCTGAGTTCAGTGCATCTAATATTTTACAATTTGGCTAGGCGTACCAGGATAATTATAAAACGGCTGAGATCGTGTTCGCCTTTTTGTACGTTCCACAATTAGCTTTATTATAAAAAAAGGTCAAGAATTTCCAGTTTAATTGAGTAACCGATATTTTTTTTACTAAAAGACGGCTCATTTTAAAAAGGGCACTCTTTTTACAAAAAGGCTGAAGTTATAATTATCCTGAGACACTAATATTGGTGTCATACTTCATCTGGTCAAAGACAAAATTCCAGAGGGTATAGAAATTGTATATAGGACAGATGGAGGACTATTCAATCTTAGCAGATTGTGAGCAAACAATAAGGTATTTATTACTTCTATTCTTGAACTCCAGTATACAGACGATAATGTTATATTGGCAACCTCAGAAGATGATCTTCAGCATATTTTGGATGCATTAACGAGACATATATGAGCATTGGATTAGACATAAACACCAGTAAAACACTGCTGTTCTTGCTACCATGAAGAATTAAATAGATTTTAAAAATGTGTAAGAGTCACCTCTCAACAAATGTGAACATTGACACTGAAATTCAATATCAATATCGTATTAAATGTGCCAGTGCAGCCTATGATCGTATGCGAATTAGGGTGTTTGACACCCATAACAACAGGACTCAAACTAAGCTGCATGTACACCAAGCCGTTGTTGTTCCAAATATACTCTATGATTGTGAAACTTCCGTTACATATAGAGGCACTATATCTGTAAAAATACCTTCAACGCTGCATTAGGAGAATCCTGGCTATAAAGTGGCAAGACAGACGCACTAACGTAAGTGTATTCGAGCAAACTAATACAACCAGCGTTGAGGCTCTCGTAATAGAACACCATCTTCGATGGACAGGTTACATAATTCGCATGCCTGAGCCCCCAAAAGAAATCACGCACTGGCAGTTGAAGGTCGGACAGAGAAAACAGTGTGGGCAACAGAAACGCTCTAAGACGTTCTGAAGACGAATCTAAAAAATGTCAAATTGACCCTGAAAATTGGGAAGTTGTGGCATCGACTAGTCCAGAATGGTGTCGCCTCGTCCACCAAAGGCATCTATCGGTTGAACTACAGAGAAGGAAACTCAGTCCGACAAACGCAATGCTAGGATAGAGCGTATGAATAGCAGAAGTATCAACCCTCAAGGACGGGTGGCTAAACAAGACACCTTGTGCCAACAATGTGGAAGAGTCTGTTGTTCCAGAACTGGATTACACAGCCATCAAAGAACTCATTCAATTTGAACTTAACTTTTGGAAGACAATCGTACTTCTTAACGAGCGATAGCCTAGTAGTAATATATTATTAGCCATACTTGAGGTGTCTCTTATTCAGACGTCCTGCGTTTGTTTTCCGGTCAGTTCAAGCATTTTAACTTCGGACTGAGGAGCAGAACGGCGTTCACTTAATACGAGAATATTTTCTCAAGCTCCTAGTTACAGGAAGAAAGCGCACAGTGAGAAGATGGCGGTGCATAGACGAACAGTGGTTGCTATGGTTACAATGGTGTAGAAAAATGCATAGACCCTCGCAGAACAAAAACATATTAATGGAGATGCGAGAAATAAGACGTAGGGAAAGGTCAGCTTGAGAGTTTAAGGACAGGAAATACGAAGGGCGTATTCTATTGTTTTACACTTTATTTTTCCTACCCAAATGAAGTACATTACACATCACTTGCTACGTCCACCTTCTCAACATAACTGTATGCACTTTTGCCATCGATGTGTCAGTCTCTCCAGACCTTCCTTAAACCATTCTTTCGGAGTGCTGCGTACCCAGGCCTTGACAGCTGTGTCCAGTTCTGCAAAATCCGCAAAACGGCGACCACGCAGAGGTTTCTTCATGTTGCCGAACAGGTAATGACACTGTTCGACATGTCTTTGGCGGTGGAATGCCCCTATGCTTCCATTACATCTATTGTTGCTTCGTTTGTGGCTCATGGTAATGAGCCATGTCTCATCACCAGTCACAAGCCTAGCCATGAAGTCGGCTGGATCTTGATCATGGCATTGCAAAAGTTCTCTGGACACGTCCACACGCCTCTGCTTTTCGTCTGTATACAAGAGTTTAGGTACCAACTTGGATGACACCTTCCCCAGCAGCAAGTGGCCGTACGCGATCCGCTGCAGGGTGTTTCGACTAATTCCCATGGCTGCCTCCATTTTCGTAAATGAGATGCTTTTGTTTCCTTGGATGGCCTGTTCGACCCGGGCAATGTTGGCTGGTGTTGACACTGTCACATTCCTTCCAGAACTGGTTCCCTTGTCCACCAATGTTTTCCAACCTTCCACCCAGTTGTAAGCTGTTTTCCGTGACGGCGCATGTTCTCCACAGACTGCCACCAAGCGCCCATTAATTTCTGCAGTGGTCACTCCTTCTTTCCATAGAAACCAAGTCGTATAGCGCTATTCCTGATGTTTGCTTTCCATGTTTTCTGCTCCTACGCTGACAGTGTTGTTATGAAATGGCTGTGACGAGTGCATTCGTTGGCCCCCGTACGTGTGCTGCTACCAAACATTGGATCAAGACACTAGTTACACGTCACCAACTTCGAAAGTGAAATCATAACCATACCCAGACGTACAAAAAATAAAGTGTAAAACAATATAGTACGCCCCTCGTACTAAGGGAAGGAATTTGAAAAACTCCGTCATAACTGGGTTGGTGAGTTAAAATGAGTTTAGTTTAATTGGATGGTTGGAAAATAAAAGGAGTAATATGTCTCCATCTCCCCATCGCTCTCACTAAGAAGCAATCTAATGAAACGTTAATGAAGCGAGTGAGTGAACGCGTCGGTAATTGAAAACTGGAATGGAAAGAGGAAGAAGACCTGACAATGAAACGAAAATAACCAGAGAAATAATTACTGTATTCAATTATGCTGGAGCACATTCCTTGACTCCAAGTATAGTTACGAGAATTGAGGCTTCACATATGGCGCTACGTAACAAGGAAACTATTATTATTCGTGTCAGAAGCATTTACAAGGATTGAAGTTAATTGGTAATAATAACGATACATGATACAATGTAACATTGAATTGACAGTTCGTTTACACTTTTGGTGTAGCACTAATCAGCTACTCCAGAGAACACGATGCCGGACACCGATTACACTGAAGCAGGTGGGAGGATGTCTGCAGCTCGCCACACTCACATAGCGGCGACTCCGTACGGAAACCCCACTTCAACAAGTCATTCCTGCATTTAGTAATACACAAGCATATTAACACAGCAAGAGCGTAAAGAAAAACGCCGTGACATAAATGAGATCGGCAACCAGCAATACACACCTGTATCACAGGTAGTATCTATCGCTGCTGTGCGGGCAAAATAAAACTCGCCCGCAGAATATACTAAATACTAAATAATGTTGTTTGCTTTGTATGTCACACTAACTAATTTTACGGTTTTCGGACACGCCGAGGTGTCGGAATTTAGTCCCGCAAGAGTTCTTTAACGTACCAGTGACTCTACCGACACGAGGCTGACGTATTTGAGTACCTTCAAATACCACCGGACTGAGCCAGGATCGAACCCGCCAAGGTGGGGTCAGAAAGCCAGAGCCTCGACAGTCTGAGCCACTCAGCCTGGCTACAATAGGACTGACCCTTGTTAATGAACATCATAGAAGATGCTGAAAAATGGCCTCATCTGAGGAAATGAACAACTGACTCCACTTCACTCAGAAACCAGCGGCAGAACTCAACACGCAAAGGTTCGTCTGGTTGCCTTAACGCAGGCGCAACAGTAAATTTGTACGGATGCAGCTGCAGGTCCGTTTTGATAATGTTTCGACACGACGAACTTAATTTCCACCTGAAAAAATAAACAGCGTTGAGATTTCGTCGGACTTCGTTCCAGACTTTCTTCACTCGAACAATGTTTTCTGGTGTTCAAACTCTTTTCGGATAGTTACGGTTTCTATTCGCTACAGAGCCGTTTCACACCATTTTACCGCTAAGTTTTGAATTGCAGGTTTTGCTGGAGGTTTTTATGAAACACTTCCAGTCTTTTAATTTCACTGATAGGGCAAGGTTCAGAATTATTTTGGTCAATCTCTGATTACTCATTCTGAGAATATGTCCATAAAATATCAAACGTCTTTTCCTAAATGTGTCTGAGATTTCCTCTGAGTTTTGGTACAGGTCACGAGATTTCCTTATCATCCAAATTCCTCCTGTACAGGCTGGTCCAAAAAATTTCCTTAAGATTTTTCTTTCTTGCTTTTCTATCTGTTTAATCAATGATCTGTCCCCAATAATCAGTGTTTCAGATGCGTTTAGTGCTTAAGGCATGATTGCGGTGTTATACTGTAATGTCTTATTTTACATTTCGGGATATAGATTTTGTATTACACCTTCTTGGAGTATGTATGCTCTTTGTAATTATTATTATTATTATACATATATCTATATAATTCGCTGGGGCCATCAAGGACCACGTTAAGTCTTGTTGCATTTGACACTGAACTTGGCCTTCTTTAGAGCCCAAATTTCCCTCATTCTTTGTGAGTGGGCCTGCTTACGCTCCTCTGTCCAAGGGGCACCGCGTCTTCTCTTCGGTTGCTCGTCTCGGTTTAGCCCGTTCGTTAATATTTTCATGCGGAAGAGATCTCAGTTAAGGGCGTCTTCAGCTGAGATATGCAGCATGTGCAGGTCTTCTTTGGTATTTCTAAACCAGGGAATTGTGGTTTTGGGGTTTGAATCAAAAAAGTGAAAGATTTCTTTAGTTAACTTTCTTCCGTCCATTCTTTTCAGATGACCGTAAAATCGTGCCCGTCTTTTTCTGATTGTGTCGGTAATTTTCTCTATTTTGCTGTAGACTTCCATGTTGGATCTCTTTTGATGGATTCCATTTCTGTAATTTGGTCCCAAGATTTCTCTCACAATTTTGCGTTCTCTTTTCTCCATTTCTTCAAGGAGTCCTTTATTGGCATTTAGAGACAGGGTTTCGGCTGCATATAGAACTACTGGCTTCAGAACTGTTTCATAGTGACGTATCTTGGTGTTTTGGGAAAGGCATTTTTTGTTGTAGATTGTGCGGGATGTTTGGTAGGCTATTTCCAGTTTGCGTACTCGCTCCTGAAGTGCTTCTTTGTCCAGTCCATTTTTCATGATGATCTCACCCAGGTATTTGAATTTGTCTACTCGGGTGATGTCCCCATATTTTGTATGGTGTTTTGGTGGAGCCTTTTTGATATTATTATTATTATTATTATTATTATTATTATTATTATTATTATTATTATTATTATTATTATTATTATTATTATTATTATTATTATAGTCTGCCCCCCCCTCCTTTTCAGTGTGTATATAGAACAAGCAGTAAAGGAAATCAAAACCATGAGATTTGCCGATTATATTGTTATTTTATCTGAGACTGCAAAAGATCTGAAGAAGTGTCTGAATGGTATGGACGGAGTCTTGGGTGAGGAGTACAAGATGAAAATAAATAAGTACAAAATAAAAATAATGGAGTCAGGTGATGCAGGAAATATTAGATTAGGAAATGAAGTCTTAAAGGAATTGGATGAATATTGTTACTTGGGTGGTAAAATAACTAACGTTGGCAGAAGTAAGGAGGATATAAAATGCAAGCTAGCACAAGCAATGAAGTCCTTCCTTAAAAGAAAAGAAATTTTCTCACATCGGATATTGATATAGGAATTAGAAACATATTTTTGAAGACTTTCGTTTGGAGCGTGACATTGTACGGAAATGAAACATGGACAATAACTCGCTCAGAAAGAAAGAGAAAAGAAGCTTTTGAAATGTGGTGTTACAGAAGAATGCTGAAGATGAGATGGATAGATAGAATCACGAATTGATAGATACTGAATCGAATTAGTGAAAGGAGATCTTTGTGGCTAAATTTGACAAGGAGAAGAGACGGAATGAGGGGACACATCTGAAGACACCCAGAAAGTGAGCAGTCGTTTTATGAGGGAAGTGTAGGGGGTAAGAACGGTAGGGGTAGCCCGAGGTATGACTAGGACAAGCAGATTAGAGCAGATGTAGGATACAGCAGTCATGAAGAAATAAAAAGGTTAGCACGGGATAGGGTGGCATGGAGGGCTGCATCAGCCCAGTATATGGACTGATGACTCAAACAACAGCATTATTATTATTATTATTATTATTATTATTATTATTATTATTATTATTATTATTATTATTATTATTATTATTATTATTATTATTATTATTATTACAGAGGAAAATAGATTGGAAGTGTTATTCTTAGACACATAAAGGTAAACTTCTCCCTTAATTATATTTGTATGAAGTAGAACATTAAGACATAATGAACAGTGTGGAAATGAGCCTTTCGAACACTGTAAACACACGGACAGACAGGGGAGACCTAATTAAGCCCCTTGTAGCCACGTTTGTTGTAGCACCACTGTCCTTTATCCAGATTTGATGAGCTACGAGCCAGTGAACAGAACTGCTTCAGTAATTATCTGCGAAACGAACGGTTTTACACACGCGTCTATCTGTCATTTACAGGAGGGTGCTAGCTAAAATAACCACCGTCCTGCGCTGTACCTCGTCTGTAATCTGCACCTGTAGACAAAATAACACGCTCCTACTTTGGGAACTTAGCTCCCCACACCGCTGGTCTTCCCAGGCGAAGTTCGCGAGTTCGCTCCCGGCACATTCCCGTATTATGTAAAAGGTGTTCAAATTCGCCAGTCCCCAGTGTCGACAGATTTATAGGCTCGTAAAAGAAGAAAACCACCTGCATATCAGTGTCTCCAAAAACCGTTTAAGAAATTAGTGGGAAGTAAAGCCGGCCCCTTAGTGTAGAGGTAGCGTGCCTGCCTCTCGCCCGGAGGCCCCGGGTTCGATTCCCGGCCAGGTCAGGGATTTTTCTCTCGACCTGAGGGCTGGTTCGAGGTCCACTCAGCCTACGTGATTAGAATTGAGGTGCTATCTGACGGTGAGATGGCGGCCCCGGTCTAGAAAGCCCAGAATAACGGCCGAGAGGATGCGTCGTGCTGACCACACGGCCCCTCGTAATCTGCAGGCCTTCGGGCTAAGCAGCGGTCGCCGTGGGGTTTGGTATGTGTCTGTGCATTGACTATTTTGGCGAAATTATGGACCAGTTATACGTTTCAGGTGTAGTAAAGACCATATGCATATTATATTCTTTTGTTTTGTTTTGTTTTGTTTTGTTTTGTTTTGTTTTGTTTTGTTTTGTTTTGTTTTGTTTTGTTTTGTTTTGTTTTGTTTTGTTTTGTTTTGTTTTGTTTTGTTTTGTTTTGTTTTGTTTTGTTTTGTTTTGTTTTGTTTTGTTTTGTTTTGTTTTGTTTTGTTTTGTTTTGTTTTGTTTTGTTTTGTTTTGTTTTGTTTTGTTTTGTTTTGTTTTGTTTTGTTTTGTTTTGTTTTGTTTTGTTTTGTTTTGTTTTGTTTTGTTTTGTTTTGTTTTGTTTTGTTTTGTTTTGTTTTGTTTTGTTTTGTTTTGTTTTTGTTTTTGTTTTGTTTTGTTTTTGTTTTATTAAACTACTGGATATTTTTCTACCAAACTTCGTATTTAGAATCCACCTGTTCTGGGGTATGTTTCAGGGCTAATATTGTTTCTAAATCCCTGAATTAACTCGGGATTTATACGGAAGCGAAACTGTGATTTTGCTCGCCTACAAAATATTCACAGCCAAAGTTTATGTAAATCTACATGCCTTAATGGAAATCAATTTATAATTTTTTCTCAGGTGCATCATTTCGATACAAGGATTAATATGGAAGATAAGGAAGATATCATTAATGGACTGTTGTACAGGTGTCATGTCATTTCAAGGGGTTTTTTAAAGGGATTACCTAAATAAATTCATTTCACTCCTTTCGATTGAACAAATAATAAGCGAGGTTATCGTCAACGATTGGTTTTATTAGCCTTCAGCCACAGTATCACTTCCGGTTTAAGATCAACAACAATATGTAACCGAGAAGTGAGGAGAACTACGCACAAGTTCGGACCAGGAACTGTACCGTTCAATAAACTCTGTGATCTGCCCCAATCTGTCTCCACTTTGCTCAGCTTTATTCTACTTCACGTTACTGCCACTTTCTTTCGTAGAAGAATATCAGTTTAACATGCCGTATTAAACGTTCGAAGACAGGCATGTAACTTCGCATAAATTCATGAAGATATCGTGAATCGATTACTGAAAAACTCAAATGGCGTATGACTTTTAATGCCGTGAGTGTCCGAAGACAAGTTCGGTTCGCCAGGTGCAGGCCTTTTGATTTGACACCCGTAGGCGACCTGCGCGTCATGATGAGGACGAAATGATGATGAAGACGACACATACACCCAGCCCCCGTGCCAGAGAATTTAACCAATGATGGTTAAAATTGCCGACACTGCCAGGAATCGAACCCGGGACCCCTGTGACCAAAAGCCAGCTCGCTAACCATTTAGCCATGGAGCCGGACAATCGATTACTAATCCCGTGAGAAGGGCGGCTATATATGCTAGTAATAATAATAATAATAATAATAATAATAATAATAATAATAATAATAATAATGCCACATCTGTAGAATGGACAATAATGGATTCACTAAAAAAACTATTAAGTGTAATAAATTCAAAGAACGTCAACGCTGCCGGGCTGAGTGGCTCAGACGGTTAAGGCGCTGGCCTTCTAACCCCAACTTGGCAGGTTCGATCCTGGCTCAGTCCGGTGGTATTTGAAGGTGCTCAAATACGACAGCCCCGTGTCGGTAGATTAACAGGCACGAAAAAGAACTCCTGCGGGACTAAATTCCGGCACCTCGGCGTCTCCGAAGACCTTTAAAAGTAGTTAGTGGGACGTAAAACAAATAACATGATTTGTTATTATTATTAACGTCAACATTGACTGATTGTAGGAAATTAAGCAGGATTTACAACAAATAAACTCTTCAGACGATACCCGTAAAAATTCGTGAAGTCTTTGTAATTCTGGTTGAAAGTGACACATTTGTCGATAAAACTAAAAAGACCACAGTGGACAGAAGAATAGATAAAACACCACAGATTTTTGGTGGTGAACAAGGAGAAAAAGAAGCCGTCAGATCAAGCCGAACTTATTTGGGCATAACGAGGAAAGAAACAAGAAGACAACTACTACTTATTTACAATTTGTTTACGTCGCACCGACACCGCTAGGTCTTATTACGATGACGGGATAGGAAAGGGCTACGAGTGGAAAGGAACCGGCTGTAGTCTTAATTAAGGTACAGCCCCAGCATTTGCCTGGTGTGAAAATGGGAAACCACGGGAAACCAACCTCAGGGCTGCCGACAGTGGGGTTTCGAACCCACGATCTTCCGAATGCAAGCTCAAAGGTGCGCGCCCCTAACCGCACGGCCAACTCGCTCGGTAATTTATAAAGTTACGTGAATAATGGTCTATAGTTGTGCTTCAAGTTACCATTTTCCTTTTAAACCTAAACAACGATATGTATATTTTAATAATCAGGGATAATCATATCTTAAAAATATCACCAATGAGTACAATATTCCTTTCAAAAATTGTGTTTTCAACTTTGCTCTCAATGCACTACAAAGTTTGTAGAGTATCACTTCACAAAGAAATTGATTTCCAGCTGTTTCTTCCTTCTTGGTAACATATTACTTTCTCTGAAGAGGGCACTACTAACTAAGCTTCCGTACTGAACACAGAAAAACGTTTTTTTATAAACAGAGAACTAAGTAGAAAAATTGGTTAACGCAACAGTGTGCTACGGACCATAGCAGCATGCCTGGTATATACAGGATGTCCCAGAAGGAACAGTCAATATTCAGGGATATGACAGGAACAATCATTCGAAGCAAACACCTTCATTTGTCTATGCGCTCATGACGTTTTGAAATGGGTAGGAATTTTCCACACGTAATGTTCAATCCGTCGCACTGCTTCGCTCACAACATACCATGGACAACTGCGCTTGCAACGGGCTAATTTAATGGCACAAAGACATCCCGGGCAAAGAGGTTGAAAGCAACGAGGTAGGTTGAGCCGGAATAAAACGTGAACGAGGTTGGGTGGGTAAAAAAAAAATACGTGCGCGCCTCCACCTCGAAAACAAATGTACAGAATGACCCGAAAATTTCGTTAACATTTGACGAGACAATACTTCACAGAATATTGGAGGTAGAGAGGTAACAGCTGACACACATGATTAGCATGACATCAAAACACAAAATGACCAACAGATGGCGCTTGACAGCAACACGTCAGGTACAAATGGCCACACATACGTTTTATTGACACGAACAACGAGTGCAAAAACAGGTCAACAGATAGTCCTGGACAGCAACACGTCAATTATGCCGCATGAGACCCGTGTGCGGTATAAAATAAGCTGTCGTTAGAGAGGGCGTCAGATGCGCCTACTATCGCGGCATTTCGTGCTTGGCCACCTCAGTCCCCCAACCTCAATCCGTGTGCGGTTACATGAACTCGCAAGTCTACCGCGATCGTCCGACCTTATTAGGGTTGCTAAAAGACGGCAATTACAGTGCTGTTCACAACATTGTCCCTCGACTACAGGCATTGATGAATGTGTTATAAAGAACATCGTCTTTGCTAAATCTCATTTGGTATGCTCATTATTGCTTGTGCTTTCGTATGAAGTGCAATCAGTTTGTCATTTTATGTACTTTATTTTGGTGCAAATAAAGCCCTATGTCATGCCAATGCTGCGTGTCAATTATTACCTGTCTACCTCCAATATTTAGTGAAGTGTTGTCTCGTCAAATTTTAACTGACTTTGGGTCACACCGTACAATGTGTTTTATCTCGTATACCAATCGGAATGGGGCATATGTTCATTGTAAGTTTTTTTGCTTTAAATAATCGTTCCTATCATTTCCCTGAATTCTGATACCTTCCGGGACACCCTGTATTTATGGGAAATTACGGAATGGAGATAGTCTGTTGATAAAACACGGTCCCTTGCACGGTGGTCACTTTATGACTTACAACATTTTGTTGGGTACTGTACGAGGACATAAAGTTGCAGAAAACTCTTTTATGTTTGGGCGCTTTTATATACTACTCTTCGCATTGCTCCATCTCCTTTGTACCCTCCTTTCACATTTATTTTCTTATCTTTTTTTTCTTGAAATCGAATCCCCTTGTCTCCCCACCCTTGACCATATTGTCGTCGGTATAGCCTAGTATCTCCTCTTTGTTACTGGTTTAGTGGCCCCGGGAGGGACTGTACAGAGCTCTGGAAGTGCAATAAGGACTGTTTGATAAGATAGTACTTGGCAGAGCCTCGAGGCATCGAACTATATTGAGTGGAAAGTCTTCGCTGGGATATTTACTACAGCATAAGGAAAACTAGAGACCATGCAGATGGATGAATTGATAGAGATAGAATGAATATGCATACGGACATAGGATGTGAGAACGTAAAGAGATGCATAGAAATAGGACGAGATGGGATTGGATGGGTTTAACCCTTTCCATGCCACTTTTGGTGCAATGTAACAGATGTGTTTTAATGTTGAAGACATTTCTTAAGAGACAAAGTAGACCTCCCTGCATTACGCAAAACCTAAAATTAAGCCATTTTCTCCATTGTGCTGAAAGTTGAAGGGCCAAAGTGCTCGGTAAGGTTCCAAATTGTGAGTCTTGGACAGCCCTCACGAACTAAAAACACAAATTTCGAAATTCACTTCCTAAATTCTCTTGTTTCTTTACTCGTTTTCTTTTTATTCAAATCCTAGCCAAATTAACTTATTTACATAATTATTTCTGTAATTTGTTCCCTAGTTCAATACCACAGGTGTTTTGTTGATTTTTTGAAAAACGGCCACACCTAATGTAGTTATAAGGTGAGTACAAAAGGTGGTATTGATAAAAAAAGAATGTCGATTTTCAGTTTTGCATGGAAAACTATTATTTTGAGTTCTCTTTTTAATTTGATGTAAGTTTCATTGATTTTGGATGACTGCAAGTATTTATAAATTTAAAAATAAGTACGTTACTGCACAAGACATTTCACCAGATTTCGTGAGCACTTGTTCAGTTAAGACAAGATATCGGGAACTATTTGCTCTAGAAGGCAGTAATTTATGTTGATTTGAAGTAAACATCCTGCTTCATAAATTGACTACATTGGTTGCTATGATGTCACTTCTTATCTGATGCTTATCTAGTAAGAAACATGGTACCAGCCACGTTTTGTAAGTGGCATTACACATTTTCAAGTGTGATTTGCGAAAAACTACGTGTTTTCGCGAATGTTTCCCATTTTCTCAAAGATGACTTAAGGTAGAGCTCTGAAATTTTTTACCTCTCATTAATAGCATTATTGTTTTTATATGGATCTACAATGGTAGAAATATCACACACAGTGTGATCATAAATATTTTTAAAATACATAACTTTAAAAATTAAGCCCTTGATTTAGAAAATTCATATCTTGATTTGTAATAAAATTAGAAAGAAGAAATTAAGTCACTAAATGTTATTAGATACGAGTCTGTTCCTAACAAAATTTCCTGTTGTTACCTTGAAGAGTTCCAGAGGAACCGGAATGTAAATCTTCTCAATTTAACATTACCAGGATAGGCCTTTGATTCTCCCCTTAAGCGAAACCCGGCATTGACTCACATTAGCGCTCGTAATGGTAGAAAAAAGCAAACTGCTAATCTAATCGACCAAATAACGATGATTAAGAACAGGGTTTTAATTTTTAGGAGTAAATAAAGAATATATTGTCAAAATTTTGTTATATTTTATTTGCCTAAAATTCGTAGTTCATGTCCCTAGGATGCTTTCGACACTGAGTTGCTTGCCTGAAGGGCTAAAACTGTGGACTTTTTAACTTTTCTGGACAGGGAATAAAGAATATGGTGTTTATTTTCAACACATCTGTTTTTATTCTTAGTACCCCAATAATCCGGTGGGAAGTATTCCTCCCATTGCCCATTTCGATTCACATTCAAATAATAGCTTATTTGATTCAAAGGATGCTCAAATAAATTAAAGATACTGTAGATGTTTGTCCTGGAATATCTGGCATTTTACTACATTGAGGACAAAACGGGAAAATGATGATGATGATTATTATTATGCTTGTTGGTTTTTTTTTGCTAGTTGCTTTACGTCGCACCGACACAGATAGGTCTTATGGCGACGATGGGACAGGAAAGGGCTAGGAGTGGGAAGGAAGCGGCCGTGGCCTTAATTAAGGTACAGCCCCAGCATTTGCCTGGTGTGAAAATGGGAAACCACGGAAAACCATTTTCAGGGCTGCCGACAGTGGAATTCGAACCTACTATCTCCCGAATACTGGATACTGGCCGCACTTAAGCGACTGCAGCTATCGAGCTCGGTATGCTTGTTGTTAAAAGGGGCCTAACATCTAGGTCATCGGCCCCTAATGGTACGAAATGAGACGAAATGTAATGACAATTTAAAAGTCCAAAATCAGCCACTGAACATAATTCAAAACGTGAGAACGAAGAATGAATGGATGGATGGATATAAATTTAAAACGATCAGTGGATCCGACCCGCAATGCCTCACATTCACAGAAACTAGCGTAAAACAATAATATAACTGACCAAGGGACTGCTTCTATAACACAATACTGAATCGATGATGCTTGTAATCTAAAGGGGTCCAAAATCAAGGTCATCCACCCCTCATCGCTAGGAAATTAGGACCATGGCATTTGTCATGTTGCGGTACTAATCAAAAGTAGCGTAGACTCGTGGTATTCCACACATTATGGTACTACTCACAGGTAATGAAATTCGCACATGTATTACAGACCTATGGTGTTTCGCACAATGCGGCGCTATTTACAAGCAACGCAAACCTATGGTGTTCATCACATAAGCGTACTAACCACAGGGAC